>NW_027118503.1:0-230139 GCF_036417845.1 Apteryx mantelli | reverse complement strand
AATAGCCCACCGGTCTCTTCCATGATCCAATTCGTTGAGTTAAAACTCCAAGCGCTAGTCGTTGCCGCTCATGTACAAAGAGTTGAAATGTTTTTGTCAAATCAGGCAATCCTAATGCTGGGGCTTCTTGCAGAGCCTGTTTTAAGTCTTGAAAAGCCCTTTTACACTCTAAACTCCAAACTAATTGTGGCTCTTTTAAAGCTGCATACAGTGGTTTGGCTAACAGTCCATAATTCAAAATCCAGAGTCTGCACCACCCTGTCATTCCTAGAAAAGTTCGTAACTCGTGCAAATTTCTAGGTTCAGGGATGGCACAAATCGCTTGTATTCTATTCACCCCCAACCGTCTTTGTCCTTGGGAAATTTCACATCCCAGATATATCACTTTTTCCCGGGCAATTTGGGCTTTTTCCTTAGAAACTCGATAACCGCTCTGTCCCAGTAAATTTAATCACGCAACTGTAACAGTAATGCAGTTTTCATACCTTTCTGTCGCCACGAAAATGTCATCCACATATTGCAACAATAAGTATGCTTTTGATGGTAATTGAAAATATCCTTGCTCCTTCCAATCCTCCAGTTCTCGTGCCAGCTGATTCCCAAATATTGTAGGACTGTTTTTGAAGCCTTGTGGTAACCTGGTCCAGGTCAGCTGTCGTTTTCGTCCTGTATCCGGATTTTCCCATTCAAACGCAAATAATTTCCTACTTTGTAATGCCAATGGGATGCAGAAGAAAGCATCTTTTAAATCAATTACAGAAAAGTATCTAAATTGTTCTGCCACAGATGTTAACAATGTATAAGGATTTGCTACTACTGGATGTATATCTTTAACTATTTCGTTTACAGCTCTTAAATCTTGAACTAACCTATAATCTCCGTTAGGTTTTCTTATAGGAAATATCGGTGTATTATATTCAGATTCACATTCTTCTAACACATTGTGCATCAAAAATTTTGCAATTAATGGTGCTACCCCTTTCCTAGCTTCTAACTGTATAGGATATTGTCTAACTCTTACCGGTTGGACACCTTCTTTCAATTCTACTATGACAGGTTTTGCTGCTTTCGCTAATCCCGGTACTTGTGTCTCCCATACCCATGGTACTACAGCGTTTTCTACCTCTATTGGTATTGTTGTATTAGCTATTTCTTTTACTATAAATATTCTAGCTATTTCTTCCTCAGGTATCTGCAACTTAGCTTTTCCATTTTCAAATATTATTTTAGCATTAAATCTTGACAATAAATCTCGTCCTAACAAAGATGTAGGACAATCCGGTACATAGAGAAATTCATGATCTAATTCTTTACCCCTAAAATTTAGATGCAATGGCCGCAGAAAGGGCCGTTGCTCTGTTTTTCCTGTAGCTCCTACCACAGTTATCATCGTATCTCCTATCTTTCCTAAACAAGTATTTAAAACAGAATAAGTTGCCCCAGTATCTACCAATAATTGTTTCTCTTCCCCATCAATTTCTGTTGTCACTTTTAATCCATCACTTAGTCAGCTACTATGTTGCCCCAAATGTCCTAACATCATTGTTTCTGCCATTGGTGTTCCTCCTACTGAAGTCTGCTGGGCCAAATTCATTTTCACTGGGCACTCATTTTTCCAATGTCCCTGTTGTCTGCAAAACGCACACTGATTTATCCCTAGCTGATTTTGAGGTATTCCCCGCATGCCTCCTACCCTGTATCCTCCTCGACCTCGTCCTCTACTTCTGCCTCTTATTCCTTGATTTACTCGTTGTAACATTGCTAATAATCCTGCCTGATTTCTTTTTGTGTTTTTTTTTTTTTTTTTCCCTATTATTGTACACTTTCCAGCTGATTGCTTCCAAATTACTAAATCTCCTGGGGAAAAAGGAACTTTCCCATATACTTTATCAGTCCCCGAAATTGCCTCTCGTAAAGGGGCTAATAATACTTTACTGTTTTGCTCTTGTTCCTTCCTCCCTTGTCTTGTTCTCTGTGCAATTGGGGTTCGTTGCGCTTGTCTTGGGCATGATGAATGCCCTGGCGAACCCTTCGGTGTTAACTTAATCTGGATCGCTCCAGTATTAATTGATTCTGACGGTTTTACCGCCTTAATACTATCAGTATCACTATCGTCCCCTGCATCTATATCGGACATCACAGGGGCCGTCGGTGATGCTAAAAGTGATACCTCCTCTGGCTCTCTTATTGAATTTTGTATTGCCAAACAAGTCATACACTTCTTATTACCTACACATCCTTCACATTTTGTTTTATCTTTTTTTCGGGATGTACCAACAACATTCCACATTCTCTCTGCATATCTGGATGATTACGTATATCATAAAATAGATCAACATATGGTACTTCATCCCATTTTTCAAGTTCTTAACAATATCTCATTAATGGACCTATAACACCCGGATCTAAACTTCCGTGTTCAGGCCACCGGGGTCCATCATACTCATATTGTGGCCACCAATTCGTACAATAATCTATAAATCGACTTTTACTCATACTCTGAAAATATCCCGCACTTTTCCAATGCTTTAATAAACATCCTAACGGAGAATTATCCGGTATTACCATGGTCTTACACATTCACTCCACACACACACACTAAATCTACGGGGTAGAAAACGGAAAGATAGCCTCTGATGGGAAACAAAAGACCAAACCAAACTCACGAGACAGCCACGTATGTCCGTGAGTGCTGGACCTGCGGGGCTTTCGCTCCGTCTGACGGCCAGCGCCTAGGCTTCCACAGACCAGACCTCGAGCTCGTTAGCCCAACCTTGCGTGAATCGCCGTCACGTCTTATTAGGCAGGCACCCGACCAAATATTACAATAAAGCACCTTCGGGCTTACCACTTTGGGACGTCAGGAGCAGCGCAGAGCGGGCGCAGCCGATGGCTCCCCGAGAATTCCTCGGTGCCGGCACGGAGCAAAATCGGAAAGCGAACCGTCAACACTACTCCCGAAGTCCCATCTGGGTCGCCAGAAAACTGTTGCCCGTAAAGAAACACATAACTACGAAAGCAGTTATATGCGGTGCTTTATTCGGGGCCCGGGGTCTCAGGGACTCATGTCCAAAGCTGAGAATCCCAAATCCCCGTTTAACTTGGTTAATATTTATAGTGTTCGGTTACGTAACATAATCAACAGAATTGCTAAGCTACATGATTGTTTCCCATTTATAGTTTCTTCAGTTACTGTTGCCAAGATTTGCTTATCATTTACCTAGTTCATCAGATTGTGCTGTACCCACTTCATCAGATTGTACTGTACCCACTTCATCAGATTGTACTGTACCCAACACCTGCAATTATACCTTCATCTTGTCTACCAAGTATAACCTATTCTAATCAATATAATGTAACAATTCCCCCCTTTGAAAATACTTCAAGTCTTCCAGACTGCAAGGATTTTCATCATCAGTTCCGCAGATTTCCATATTCTTTGGACCGTCTCAAACTGGTGATTGTAGCTGCAATGAATTATTTCCAATGTCTTCATATCTCGGGGGAAGTTCATGATTCTTCCTGGTAACAGCTTTTAAAATTTTCCCCAAGCGTTGCCGTTCCTTATTAACAATATTTTGAATCAAACGCAACACTCCCATAATAGCTAACATAATAATTATAATTATTATACACCATTGAATTAAAGATGCTACCCAACCAGAGATGTTCAATCCAAATGACTTTGCTAAAGCAGCAACCCAATTATGGGTACTTTCTTCTCTTTCTTCCTCAGTTGCATGTTCAATTTGCGTTAGCTGAGACAAATCACGTTCTACCGCGGCTGTAACATTCGGAATATGTACACAACAATGATCAATCTTATCTCGTAAATAACCACATACTCCATGTTCTTTTAGCAACAGCATATCTAATGCCATTCTATTTTGCAGGGTCATTTTTGTGGTTGCCTGTAATTGTAAGTTTATTTCCTTAAATCCTTCTTTAGTCACTCTTGCTAGCCTTTCCGTTTGTCCTAACAACCGGTACAACATTTCTCTATTCCGATAAGTACTAATTGGAGCAAACAATGATTCTAAAGCCCAACCTAACTTCACACCGGATGATGGTTCTTGCCAATCATCATCATCCTTTATTTCTCTCTTCATTATCCATAAATTTTCTAATCTACCCTTAAATGGCGCTTTCTTCCAAATTGGGCAGAGAGTTGGTAACCCTAAAGTTATTTCAGTCACCAACCCATCCAAGGGGAGGTGAGTCGTCCATTGTCCATCACTTGTAACCCAAACTAAATTTCCTGTGCTCCTGATCGTAGTTCTACAATCTATTCCCACTCCGAATTGTATTACAGGTTCACTCATGGAGTATTTAATTCCTCTACAGGCACAACCTGTCCTTAATGCAAGGACCACAGGTGGAAAGGTAGCTTCACTTTCGGGGTGTCACAAGTGTATACTTTTGTACAGTTCTAGACTGGGTGTTTTTCAGCTAACTTTCTTTTGCATTGGATTTTCTTGTGTTTCCTGTTGTGGCGCCTGGATTATTTGTATTGGTTGCATTTCGTCTTTTTCCAAATCTTTTAACTCTCTCCTGGCTCTGTTTCTTTTCTGCATAGGTTCTGATTTTGCAGTAACCTCTAATGCCCTTTTTCCATAATCAAAACTCTCTTTAATCCAAACAATACAGGTGTAGTTTCCTACATCTGTCTTACTTACATTTCGCAATGATAAAATCATAGTACCCCTTCGTGTATCACTATCCCATCGGATTGTGAACCCAGTTGACAATTTGGACTCATTCTTCTGCCAATAGCAACTAATGTCTTGGATTGAACTTCTCATATCTCCAACAAAATCACAAGTCAAATTTACATCCATTCGTTCTTCTATATGTACAGTAGCATATGTATGTATTATTTGAGCGAAACCATTACTTAATCCTACCCAGCATAGTATTACCAAGATGTAAATCTCAGTTTTGTAGGAGTGATCATTTTTACCCCCCATTGTGATGGTACCTTCTTCACTCTGGTATAATGAATCCAATTATCAATTCCTGCTACTTTCACAGCGGTAAATGTTATCAATAGCACCAAATAAAGTCCATGCCACTGTTCCTTTAAAGGCTCCGTTTGCCAATTTCGAACATACGCTTGGTCTCCTGGTTGATTCTCCAACGGCAAAGGGCGATTCCAGATGATCGCGGCACGTAAGGCTGTGAGTAATCTGCTTAAAGAAATTATATAACTATAAACATCTTGATCTCCTTGGAGGTGTAAATCTGCACTTCCCATTCCCTTCGTTGGTGCAGTATATGGCTTACCGTACAGAATTTCATAGGGACTTACAGACAACCCTTCTCTAGGTTTTATACGAATTCTCAATAAAGCAAGGGGCAATGCCTGTGGCCATTGGATTTGAGCTTCCTGGCATATCTTTTTAATTTGTCCTTTTAATGTTTGATTCATCCTTTCTACCTTTCCACTAGATTGTGGCCTCCACGGTGTATGTAAATCCCAGCTAATTCCAAGCATTTCACTAATTTCCTGTACTATTTTAGCTATAAAGTGTGGGCCTCGATCTGAAGAAATTCCTAAAGGTACCCCAAATCTAGGTATGATCTCTTTTAACAAAGTTTTTACTACTTCTCTAGCTTGATTCGTTCTACAGGGAAATGCTTCTAGCCACCCTGAAAAGGTACATACGTATACCAATAAATACTTAAACCCTTTTGATTTAGGTAATTCTGCAAAATCCACTTGCCAATAGTCACCTGGTTCTATTCCCACTTTCAAAGTTCCCATTTGAATTTGTTTTCGTATTACCGGATTATTCTTTAAACATACTGGACACTTCGCATTCACCCCTTTTGCTATTGTTAACATTTGTGCAGATATAATGCTCCGCTTTAAAAACTGCACCAATGCTTCTGCTCCCCAATGGCATTTATTATGTTCAGTTTGTATTATTCGTTTCATAATTGTAGCAGGCACTACTACTTGTCCATTACCTGTTACATACCATCCATGTGAATTCTTCTGTGCCTTTACCAAATCGGCTAATTTTTCATCTTCTTGGGTATAAAAGGGATTTACAGAGAGATGAGCAGTAATCGGGCTTACCTTAGTAGGTATTAGAGCTAATTCAGTCCATACTTGCCGTGCAGCAATTTTGGCTGCCTGGTCTGCCTTCATGTTTCCTTGTGCCACATCGCTGTCATCCCTCTGATGTCCTCGACAATGCATTACAGCCACTTGCTGAGGTAGTACCACAGCCTCTAATAACTGTAAGATCTCGGTTCGATATTTAATAATACTACCTTGAGCCGTCAACAATCCTCTTTCCTTCCATAAAGCTCCATGTATATGTATTATTCCAAAAGCGTATTTAGAATCTGCCCAAATATTCACCCTCTTATCCGTACTCGGTATTAAAGCCCGAATTAGAGCGACCAGTTCTGCCTTTTGCGCTGACGTTCCTGGCATTAATGCCTTTGCTTCAATTACTTCAAGCTTAGTAACCACAGCATATCCAGAATATCGTGTTCCATTCTCAACAAAGCTGCTACCGTCTGTAAATAATGTCCAGTCAGGATTTACAAGGGGAATATCTTTCAGATCTACCCTACTGGCGTAAGTTTGTTCGATCACCTCAATACAATCATGTTCCAGCTCGCCTTCCTCTATTTTGCTACCTAAAAATTCAGCGGGATTCAAACATGTTGTTATCTTTAAAAATATATCATCCTGTTCTCTCAATATTGCTTGATATTTCAACATTCTACTGGATGACAACCAATGACCCCCCTTTTGTTCCAAAACTGCAATCACCATGTGGGGCACAAATACTTCCATTTTTGTTCCCAATGTCAATTTTCTAGCTTCTTGGACTAACATTACAGTAGCAGCCACTGCTCGGAGGCAAGAAGGCCATCCGGCACTTACCATATCCAACTGCTTGGAAAAATAGCCCACCGGTCTCTTCCATGATCCAATTCGTTGAGTTAAAACTCCAAGCGCTAGTCGTTGCCGCTCATGTACAAAGAGTTGAAATGTTTTTGTCAAATCAGGCAATCCTAATGCTGGGGCTTCTTGCAGAGCCTGTTTTAAGTCTTGAAAAGCCCTTTTACACTCTAAACTCCAAACTAATTGTGGCTCTTTTAAAGCTGCATACAGTGGTTTGGCTAACAGTCCATAATTCAAAATCCAGAGTCTGCACCACCCTGTCATTCCTAGAAAAGTTCGTAACTCGTGCAAATTTCTAGGTTCAGGGATGGCACAAATCGCTTGTATTCTATTCACCCCCAACCGTCTTTGTCCTTGGGAAATTTCACATCCCAGATATATCACTTTTTCCTGGGCAATTTGGGCTTTTTCCTTAGAAACTCGATAACCGCTCTGTCCCAGTAAATTTAATCACGCAACTGTAACAGTAATGCAGTTTTCATACCTTTCTGTCGCCACGAAAATGTCATCCACATATTGCAACAATAAGTATGCTTTTGATGGTAATTGAAAATATCCTTGCTCCTTCCAATCCTCCAGTTCTCGTGCCAGCTGATTCCCAAATATTGTAGGACTGTTTTTGAAGCCTTGTGGTAACCTGGTCCAGGTCAGCTGTCGTTTTCGTCCTGTATCCGGATTTTCCCATTCAAACGCAAATAATTTCCTACTTTGTAATGCCAATGGGATGCAGAAGAAAGCATCTTTTAAATCAATTACAGAAAAGTATCTAAATTGTTCTGCCACAGATGTTAACAATGTATAAGGATTTGCTACTACTGGATGTATATCTTTAACTATTTCGTTTACAGCTCTTAAATCTTGAACTAACCTATAATCTCCGTTAGGTTTTCTTATAGGAAATATCGGTGTATTATATTCAGATTCACATTCTTCTAACACATTGTGCATCAAAAATTTTGCAATTAATGGTGCTACCCCTTTCCTAGCTTCTAACTGTATAGGATATTGTCTAACTCTTACCGGTTGGACACCTTCTTTCAATTCTACTATGACAGGTTTTGCTGCTTTCGCTAATCCCGGTACTTGTGTCTCCCATACCCATGGTACTACAGCGTTTTCTACCTCTATTGGTATTGTTGTATTAGCTATTTCTTTTACTATAAATATTCTAGCTATTTCTTCCTCAGGTATCTGCAACTTAGCTTTTCCATTTTCAAATATTATTTTAGCATTAAATCTTGACAATAAATCTCGTCCTAACAAAGATGTAGGACAATCCGGTACATAGAGAAATTCATGATCTAATTCTTTACCCCTAAAATTTAGATGCAATGGCCGCAGAAAGGGCCGTTGCTCTGTTTTTCCTGTAGCTCCTACCACAGTTATCATCGTATCTCCTATCTTTCCTAAACAAGTATTTAAAACAGAATAAGTTGCCCCAGTATCTACCAATAATTGTTTCTCTTCCCCATCAATTTCTGTTGTCACTTTTAATCCATCACTTAGTCAGCTACTATGTTGCCCCAAATGTCCTAACATCATTGTTTCTGCCATTGGTGTTCCTCCTACTGAAGTCTGCTGGGCCAAATTCATTTTCACTGGGCACTCATTTTTCCAATGTCCCTGTTGTCTGCAAAACGCACACTGATTTATCCCTAGCTGATTTTGAGGTATTCCCCGCATGCCTCCTACCCTGTATCCTCCTCGACCTCGTCCTCTACTTCTGCCTCTTATTCCTTGATTTACTCGTTGTAACATTGCTAATAATCCTGCCTGATTTCTTTTTGTGTTTTTTTTTTTTTTTTCCCTATTATTGTACACTTTCCAGCTGATTGCTTCCAAATTACTAAATCTCCTGGGGAAAAAGGAACTTTCCCATATACTTTATCAGTCCCCGAAATTGCCTCTCGTAAAGGGGCTAATAATACTTTACTGTTTTGCTCTTGTTCCTTCCTCCCTTGTCTTGTTCTCTGTGCAATTGGGGTTCGTTGCGCTTGTCTTGGGCATGATGAATGCCCTGGCGAACCCTTCGGTGTTAACTTAATCTGGATCGCTCCAGTATTAATTGATTCTGACGGTTTTACCGCCTTAATACTATCAGTATCACTATCGTCCCCTGCATCTATATCGGACATCACAGGGGCCGTCGGTGATGCTAAAAGTGATACCTCCTCTGGCTCTCTTATTGAATTTTGTATTGCCAAACAAGTCATACACTTCTTATTACCTACACATCCTTCACATTTTGTTTTATCTTTTTTTCGGGATGTACCAACAACATTCCACATTCTCTCTGCATATCTGGATGATTACGTATATCATAAAATAGATCAACATATGGTACTTCATCCCATTTTTCAAGTTCTTAACAATATCTCATTAATGGACCTATAACACCCGGATCTAAACTTCCGTGTTCAGGCCACCGGGGTCCATCATACTCATATTGTGGCCACCAATTCGTACAATAATCTATAAATCGACTTTTACTCATACTCTGAAAATATCCCGCACTTTTCCAATGCTTTAATAAACATCCTAACGGAGAATTATCCGGTATTACCATGGTCTTACACATTCACTCCACACACACACACTAAATCTACGGGGTAGAAAACGGAAAGATAGCCTCTGATGGGAAACAAAAGACCAAACCAAACTCACGAGACAGCCACGTATGTCCGTGAGTGCTGGACCTGCGGGGCTTTCGCTCCGTCTGACGGCCAGCGCCTAGGCTTCCACAGACCAGACCTCGAGCTCGTTAGCCCAACCTTGCGTGAATCGCCGTCACGTCTTATTAGGCAGGCACCCGACCAAATATTACAATAAAGCACCTTCGGGCTTACCACTTTGGGACGTCAGGAGCAGCGCAGAGCGGGCGCAGCCGATGGCTCCCCGAGAATTCCTCGGTGCCGGCACGGAGCAAAATCGGAAAGCGAACCGTCAACACTACTCCCGAAGTCCCATCTGGGTCGCCAGAAAACTGTTGCCCGTAAAGAAACACATAACTACGAAAGCAGTTATATGCGGTGCTTTATTCGGGGCCCGGGGTCTCAGGGACTCATGTCCAAAGCTGAGAATCCCAAATCCCCGTTTAACTTGGTTAATATTTATAGTGTTCGGTTACGTAACATAATCAACAGAATTGCTAAGCTACATGATTGTTTCCCATTTATAGTTTCTTCAGTTACTGTTGCCAAGATTTGCTTATCATTTACCTAGTTCATCAGATTGTGCTGTACCCACTTCATCAGATTGTACTGTACCCACTTCATCAGATTGTACTGTACCCAACACCTGCAATTATACCTTCATCTTGTCTACCAAGTATAACCTATTCTAATCAATATAATGTAACAATTCCCCCCTTTGAAAATACTTCAAGTCTTCCAGACTGCAAGGATTTTCATCATCAGTTCCGCAGATTTCCATATTCTTTGGACCGTCTCAAACTGGTGATTGTAGCTGCAATGAATTATTTCCAATGTCTTCATATCTCGGGGGAAGTTCATGATTCTTCCTGGTAACAGCTTTTAAAATTTTCCCCAAGCGTTGCTGTTCCTTATTAACAATATTTTGAATCAAACGCAACACTCCCATAATAGCTAACATAATAATTATAATTATTATACACCATTGAATTAAAGATGCTACCCAACCAGAGATGTTCAATCCAAATGACTTTGCTAAAGCAGCAACCCAATTATGGGTACTTTCTTCTCTTTCTTCCTCAGTTGCATGTTCAATTTGCGTTAGCTGAGACAAATCACGTTCTACCGCGGCTGTAACATTCGGAATATGTACACAACAATGATCAATCTTATCTCGTAAATAACCACATACTCCATGTTCTTTTAGCAACAGCATATCTAATGCCATTCTATTTTGCAGGGTCATTTTTGTGGTTGCCTGTAATTGTAAGTTTATTTCCTTAAATCCTTCTTTAGTCACTCTTGCTAGCCTTTCCGTTTGTCCTAACAACCGGTACAACATTTCTCTATTCCGATAAGTACTAATTGGAGCAAACAATGATTCTAAAGCCCAACCTAACTTCACACCGGATGATGGTTCTTGCCAATCATCATCATCCTTTATTTCTCTCTTCATTATCCATAAATTTTCTAATCTACCCTTAAATGGCGCTTTCTTCCAAATTGGGCAGAGAGTTGGTAACCCTAAAGTTATTTCAGTCACCAACCCATCCAAGGGGAGGTGAGTCGTCCATTGTCCATCACTTGTAACCCAAACTAAATTTCCTGTGCTCCTGATCGTAGTTCTACAATCTATTCCCACTCCGAATTGTATTACAGGTTCACTCATGGAGTATTTAATTCCTCTACAGGCACAACCTGTCCTTAATGCAAGGACCACAGGTGGAAAGGTAGCTTCACTTTCGGGGTGTCACAAGTGTATACTTTTGTACAGTTCTAGACTGGGTGTTTTTCAGCTAACTTTCTTTTGCATTGGATTTTCTTGTGTTTCCTGTTGTGGCGCCTGGATTATTTGTATTGGTTGCATTTCGTCTTTTTCCAAATCTTTTAACTCTCTCCTGGCTCTGTTTCTTTTCTGCATAGGTTCTGATTTTGCAGTAACCTCTAATGCCCTTTTTCCATAATCAAAACTCTCTTTAATCCAAACAATACAGGTGTAGTTTCCTACATCTGTCTTACTTACATTTCGCAATGATAAAATCATAGTACCCCTTCGTGTATCACTATCCCATCGGATTGTGAACCCAGTTGACAATTTGGACTCATTCTTCTGCCAATAGCAACTAATGTCTTGGATTGAACTTCTCATATCTCCAACAAAATCACAAGTCAAATTTACATCCATTCGTTCTTCTATATGTACAGTAGCATATGTATGTATTATTTGAGCGAAACCATTACTTAATCCTACCCAGCATAGTATTACCAAGATGTAAATCTCAGTTTTGTAGGAGTGATCATTTTTACCCCCCATTGTGATGGTACCTTCTTCACTCTGGTATAATGAATCCAATTATCAATTCCTGCTACTTTCACAGCGGTAAATGTTATCAATAGCACCAAATAAAGTCCATGCCACTGTTCCTTTAAAGGCTCCGTTTGCCAATTTCGAACATACGCTTGGTCTCCTGGTTGATTCTCCAACGGCAAAGGGCGATTCCAGATGATCGCGGCACGTAAGGCTGTGAGTAATCTGCTTAAAGAAATTATATAACTATAAACATCTTGATCTCCTTGGAGGTGTAAATCTGCACTTCCCATTCCCTTCGTTGGTGCAGTATATGGCTTACCGTACAGAATTTCATAGGGATTTACAGACAACCCTTCTCTAGGTTTTATACGAATTCTCAATAAAGCAAGGGGCAATGCCTGTGGCCATTGGATTTGAGCTTCCTGGCATATCTTTTTAATTTGTCCTTTTAATGTTTGATTCTTCCTTTCTACCTTTCCACTAGATTGTGGCCTCCATGGTGTATGTAAATCCCAGCTAATTCCAAGCATTTCACTAATTTCCTGTACTATTTTAGCTATAAAGTGTGGGCCTCGATCTGAAGAAATTCCTAAAGGTACCCCAAATCTAGGTATGATCTCTTTTAACAAAGTTTTTACTACTTCTCTAGCTTGATTCGTTCTACAGGGAAATGCTTCTAGCCACCCTGAAAAGGTACATACGTATACCAATAAATACTTAAACCCTTTTGATTTAGGTAATTCTGCAAAATCCACTTGCCAATAGTCACCTGGTTCTATTCCCACTTTCAAAGTTCCCATTTGAATTTGTTTTCGTATTACCGGATTATTCTTTAAACATACTGGACACTTCGCATTCACCCCTTTTGCTATTGTTAACATTTGTGCAGATATAATGCTCCGCTTTAAAAACTGCACCAATGCTTCTGCTCCCCAATGGCATTTATTATGTTCAGTTTGTATTATTCGTTTCATAATTGTAGCAGGCACTACTACTTGTCCATTACCTGTTACATACCATCCATGTGAATTCTTCTGTGCCTTTACCAAATCGGCTAATTTTTCATCTTCTTGGGTATAAAAGGGATTTACAGAGAGATGAGCAGTAATCGGGCTTACCTTAGTAGGTATTAGAGCTAATTCAGTCCATACTTGCCGTGCAGCAATTTTGGCTGCCTGGTCTGCCTTCATGTTTCCTTGTGCCACATCGCTGTCATCCCTCTGATGTCCTCGACAATGCATTACAGCCACTTGCTGAGGTAGTACCACAGCCTCTAATAACTGTAAGATCTCGGTTCGATATTTAATAATACTACCTTGAGCCGTCAACAATCCTCTTTCCTTCCATAAAGCTCCATGTATATGTATTATTCCAAAAGCGTATTTAGAATCTGCCCAAATATTCACCCTCTTATCCGTACTCGGTATTAAAGCCCGAATTAGAGCGACCAGTTCTGCCTTTTGCGCTGACGTTCCTGGCATTAATGCCTTTGCTTCAATTACTTCAAGCTTAGTAACCACAGCATATCCAGAATATCGTGTTCCATTCTCAACAAAGCTGCTACCGTCTGTAAATAATGTCCAGTCAGGATTTACAAGGGGAATATCTTTCAGATCTACCCTACTGGCGTAAGTTTGTTCGATCACCTCAATACAATCATGTTCCAGCTCGCCTTCCTCTATTTTGCTACCTAAAAATTCAGCGGGATTCAAACATGTTGTTATCTTTAAAAATATATCATCCTGTTCTCTCAATATTGCCTGATATTTCAACATTCTACTGGATGACAACCAATGACCCCCCTTTTGTTCCAAAACTGCAATCACCATGTGGGGCACAAATACTTCCATTTTTGTTCCCAATGTCAATTTTCTAGCTTCTTGGACTAACATTACAGTAGCAGCCACTGCTCGGAGGCAAGAAGGCCATCCGGCACTTACCATATCCAACTGCTTGGAAAAATAGCCCACCGGTCTCTTCCATGATCCAATTCGTTGAGTTAAAACTCCAAGCGCTAGTCGTTGCCGCTCATGTACAAAGAGTTGAAATGTTTTTGTCAAATCAGGCAATCCTAATGCTGGGGCTTCTTGCAGAGCCTGTTTTAAGTCTTGAAAAGCCCTTTTACACTCTAAACTCCAAACTAATTGTGGCTCTTTTAAAGCTGCATACAGTGGTTTGGCTAACAGTCCATAATTCAAAATCCAGAGTCTGCACCACCCTGTCATTCCTAGAAAAGTTCGTAACTCGTGCAAATTTCTAGGTTCAGGGATGGCACAAATCGCTTGTATTCTATTCACCCCCAACCGTCTTTGTCCTTGGGAAATTTCACATCCCAGATATATCACTTTTTCCCGGGCAATTTGGGCTTTTTCCTTAGAAACTCGATAACCGCTCTGTCCCAGTAAATTTAATCACGCAACTGTAACAGTAATGCAGTTTTCATACCTTTCTGTCGCCACGAAAATGTCATCCACATATTGCAACAATAAGTATGCTTTTGATGGTAATTGAAAATATCCTTGCTCCTTCCAATCCTCCAGTTCTCGTGCCAGCTGATTCCCAAATATTGTAGGACTGTTTTTGAAGCCTTGTGGTAACCTGGTCCAGGTCAGCTGTCGTTTTCGTCCTGTATCCGGATTTTCCCATTCAAACGCAAATAATTTCCTACTTTGTAATGCCAATGGGATGCAGAAGAAAGCATCTTTTAAATCAATTACAGAAAAGTATCTAAATTGTTCTGCCACAGATGTTAACAATGTATAAGGATTTGCTACTACTGGATGTATATCTTTAACTATTTCGTTTACAGCTCTTAAATCTTGAACTAACCTATAATCTCCGTTAGGTTTTCTTATAGGAAATATCGGTGTATTATATTCAGATTCACATTCTTCTAACACATTGTGCATCAAAAATTTTGCAATTAATGGTGCTACCCCTTTCCTAGCTTCTAACTGTATAGGATATTGTCTAACTCTTACCGGTTGGACACCTTCTTTCAATTCTACTATGACAGGTTTTGCTGCTTTCGCTAATCCCGGTACTTGTGTCTCCCATACCCATGGTACTACAGCGTTTTCTACCTCTATTGGTATTGTTGTATTAGCTATTTCTTTTACTATAAATATTCTAGCTATTTCTTCCTCAGGTATCTGCAACTTAGCTTTTCCATTTTCAAATATTATTTTAGCATTAAATCTTGACAATAAATCTCGTCCTAACAAAGATGTAGGACAATCCGGTACATAGAGAAATTCATGATCTAATTCTTTACCCCTAAAATTTAGATGCAATGGCCGCAGAAAGGGCCGTTGCTCTGTTTTTCCTGTAGCTCCTACCACAGTTATCATCGTATCTCCTATCTTTCCTAAACAAGTATTTAAAACAGAATAAGTTGCCCCAGTATCTACCAATAATTGTTTCTCTTCCCCATCAATTTCTGTTGTCACTTTTAATCCATCACTTAGTCAGCTACTATGTTGCCCCAAATGTCCTAACATCATTGTTTCTGCCATTGGTGTTCCTCCTACTGAAGTCTGCTGGGCCAAATTCATTTTCACTGGGCACTCATTTTTCCAATGTCCCTGTTGTCTGCAAAACGCACACTGATTTATCCCTAGCTGATTTTGAGGTATTCCCCGCATGCCTCCTACCCTGTATCCTCCTCGACCTCGTCCTCTACTTCTGCCTCTTATTCCTTGATTTACTCGTTGTAACATTGCTAATAATCCTGCCTGATTTCTCTTTGTGGTTTTTTTTTTTTTTTTTTCTCCCTATTATTGTACACTTTCCAGCTGATTGCTTCCAAATTACTAAATCTCCTGGGGAAAAAGGAACTTTCCCATATACTTTATCAGTCCCCGAAATTGCCTCTCGTAAAGGGGCTAATAATACTTTACTGTTTTGCTCTTGTTCCTTCCTCCCTTGTCTTGTTCTCTGTGCAATTGGGGTTCGTTGCGCTTGTCTTGGGCATGATGAATGCCCTGGCGAACCCTTCGGTGTTAACTTAATCTGGATCGCTCCAGTATTAATTGATTCTGACGGTTTTACCGCCTTAATACTATCAGTATCACTATCGTCCCCTGCATCTATATCGGACATCACAGGGGCCGTCGGTGATGCTAAAAGTGATACCTCCTCTGGCTCTCTTATTGAATTTTGTATTGCCAAACAAGTCATACACTTCTTATTACCTACACATCCTTCACATTTTGTTTTATCTTTTTTTCGGGATGTACCAACAACATTCCACATTCTCTCTGCATATCTGGATGATTACGTATATCATAAAATAGATCAACATATGGTACTTCATCCCATTTTTCAAGTTCTTAACAATATCTCATTAATGGACCTATAACACCCGGATCTAAACTTCCGTGTTCAGGCCACCGGGGTCCATCATACTCATATTGTGGCCACCAATTCGTACAATAATCTATAAATCGACTTTTACTCATACTCTGAAAATATCCCGCACTTTTCCAATGCTTTAATAAACATCCTAACGGAGAATTATCCGGTATTACCATGGTCTTACACATTCACTCCACACACACACACTAAATCTACAGGGTAGAAAACGGAAAGATAGCCTCTGATGGGAAACAAAAGACCAAACCAAACTCACGAGACAGCCACGTATGTCCGTGAGTGCTGGACCTGCGGGGCTTTCGCTCCGTCTGACGGCCAGCGCCTAGGCTTCCACAGACCAGACCTCGAGCTCGTTAGCCCAACCTTGCGTGAATCGCCGTCACGTCTTATTAGGCAGGCACCCGACCAAATATTACAATAAAGCACCTTCGGGCTTACCACTTTGGGACGTCAGGAGCAGCGCAGAGCGGGCGCAGCCGATGGCTCCCCGAGAATTCCTCGGTGCCGGCACGGAGCAAAATCGGAAAGCGAACCGTCAACACTACTCCCGAAGTCCCATCTGGGTCGCCAGAAAACTGTTGCCCGTAAAGAAACACATAACTACGAAAGCAGTTATATGCGGTGCTTTATTCGGGGCCCGGGGTCTCAGGGACTCATGTCCAAAGCTGAGAATCCCAAATCCCCGTTTAACTTGGTTAATATTTATAGTGTTCGGTTACGTAACATAATCAACAGAATTGCTAAGCTACATGATTGTTTCCCATTTATAGTTTCTTCAGTTACTGTTGCCAAGATTTGCTTATCATTTACCTAGTTCATCAGATTGTGCTGTACCTAGTTCATCAGATTGTACTGTACCCACTTCATCAGATTGTACTGTACCCAACACCTGCAATTATACCTTCATCTTGTCTACCAAGTATAACCTATTCTAATCAATATAATGTAACAATTCCCCCCTTTGAAAATACTTCAAGTCTTCCAGACTGCAAGGATTTTCATCATCAGTTCCGCAGATTTCCATATTCTTTGGACCGTCTCAAACTGGTGATTGTAGCTGCAATGAATTATTTCCAATGTCTTCATATCTCGGGGGAAGTTCATGATTCTTCCTGGTAACAGCTTTTAAAATTTTCCCCAAGCGTTGCCGTTCCTTATTAACAATATTTTGAATCAAACGCAACACTCCCATAATAGCTAACATAATAATTATAATTATTATACACCATTGAATTAAAGATGCTACCCAACCAGAGATGTTCAATCCAAATGACTTTGCTAAAGCAGCAACCCAATTATGGGTACTTTCTTCTCTTTCTTCCTCAGTTGCATGTTCAATTTGCGTTAGCTGAGACAAATCACGTTCTACCGCGGCTGTAACATTCGGAATATGTACACAACAATGATCAATCTTATCTCGTAAATAACCACATACTCCATGTTCTTTTAGCAACAGCATATCTAATGCCATTCTATTTTGCAGGGTCATTTTTGTGGTTGCCTGTAATTGTAAGTTTATTTCCTTAAATCCTTCTTTAGTCACTCTTGCTAGCCTTTCCGTTTGTCCTAACAACCGGTACAACATTTCTCTATTCCGATAAGTACTAATTGGAGCAAACAATGATTCTAAAGCCCAACCTAACTTCACACCGGATGATGGTTCTTGCCAATCATCATCATCCTTTATTTCTCTCTTCATTATCCATAAATTTTCTAATCTACCCTTAAATGGCGCTTTCTTCCAAATTGGGCAGAGAGTTGGTAACCCTAAAGTTATTTCAGTCACCAACCCATCCAAGGGGAGGTGAGTCGTCCATTGTCCATCACTTGTAACCCAAACTAAATTTCCTGTGCTCCTGATCGTAGTTCTACAATCTATTCCCACTCCGAATTGTATTACAGGTTCACTCATGGAGTATTTAATTCCTCTACAGGCACAACCTGTCCTTAATGCAAGGACCACAGGTGGAAAGGTAGCTTCACTTTCGGGGTGTCACAAGTGTATACTTTTGTACAGTTCTAGACTGGGTGTTTTTCAGCTAACTTTCTTTTGCATTGGATTTTCTTGTGTTTCCTGTTGTGGCGCCTGGATTATTTGTATTGGTTGCATTTCGTCTTTTTCCAAATCTTTTAACTCTCTCCTGGCTCTGTTTCTTTTCTGCATAGGTTCTGATTTTGCAGTAACCTCTAATGCCCTTTTTCCATAATCAAAACTCTCTTTAATCCAAACAATACAGGTGTAGTTTCCTACATCTGTCTTACTTACATTTCGCAATGATAAAATCATAGTACCCCTTCGTGTATCACTATCCCATCGGATTGTAAACCCAGTTGACAATTTGGACTCATTCTTCTGCCAATAGCAACTAATGTCTTGGATTGAACTTCTCATATCTCCAACAAAATCACAAGTCAAATTTACATCCATTCGTTCTTCTATATGTACAGTAGCATATGTATGTATTATTTGAGCGAAACCATTACTTAATCCTACCCAGCATAGTATTACCAAGATGTAAATCTCAGTTTTGTAGGAGTGATCATTTTTACCCCCCATTGTGATGGTACCTTCTTCACTCTGGTATAACGAATCCAATTATCAATTCCTGCTACTTTCACAGCGGTAAATGTTATCAATAGCACCAAATAAAGTCCATGCCACTGTTCCTTTAAAGGCTCCGTTTGCCAATTTCGAACATACGCTTGGTCTCCTGGTTGATTCTCCAACGGCAAAGGGCGATTCCAGATGATCGCGGCACGTAAGGCTGTGAGTAATCTGCTTAAAGAAATTATATAACTATAAACATCTTGATCTCCTTGGAGGTGTAAATCTGCACTTCCCATTCCCTTCGTTGGTGCAGTATATGGCTTACCGTACAGAATTTCATAGGGACTTACAGACAACCCTTCTCTAGGTTTTATACGAATTCTCAATAAAGCAAGGGGCAATGCCTGTGGCCATTGGATTTGAGCTTCCTGGCATATCTTTTTAATTTGTCCTTTTAATGTTTGATTCATCCTTTCTACCTTTCCACTAGATTGTGGCCTCCACGGTGTATGTAAATCCCAGCTAATTCCAAGCATTTCACTAATTTCCTGTACTATTTTAGCTATAAAGTGTGGGCCTCGATCTGAAGAAATTCCTAAAGGTACCCCAAATCTAGGTATGATCTCTTTTAACAAAGTTTTTACTACTTCTCTAGCTTGATTCGTTCTACAGGGAAATGCTTCTAGCCACCCTGAAAAGGTACATACGTATACCAATAAATACTTAAACCCTTTTGATTTAGGTAATTCTGCAAAATCCACTTGCCAATAGTCACCTGGTTCTATTCCCACTTTCAAAGTTCCCATTTGAATTTGTTTTCGTATTACCGGATTATTCTTTAAACATACTGGACACTTCGCATTCACCCCTTTTGCTATTGTTAACATTTGTGCAGATATAATGCTCCGCTTTAAAAACTGCACCAATGCTTCTGCTCCCCAATGGCATTTATTATGTTCAGTTTGTATTATTCGTTTCATAATTGTAGCAGGCACTACTACTTGTCCATTACCTGTTACATACCATCCATGTGAATTCTTCTGTGCCTTTACCAAATCGGCTAATTTTTCATCTTCTTGGGTATAAAAGGGATTTACAGAGAGATGAGCAGTAATCGGGCTTACCTTAGTAGGTATTAGAGCTAATTCAGTCCATACTTGCCGTGCAGCAATTTTGGCTGCCTGGTCTGCCTTCATGTTTCCTTGTGCCACATCGCTGTCATCCCTCTGATGTCCTCGACAATGCATTACAGCCACTTGCTGAGGTAGTACCACAGCCTCTAATAACTGTAAGATCTCGGTTCGATATTTAATAATACTACCTTGAGCCGTCAACAATCCTCTTTCCTTCCATAAAGCTCCATGTATATGTATTATTCCAAAAGCGTATTTAGAATCTGTCCAAATATTCACTCTCTTATCCGTACTCGGTATTAAAGCCCGAATTAGAGCGACCAGTTCTGCCTTTTGCGCTGACGTTCCTGGCATTAATGCCTTTGCTTCAATTACTTCAAGCTTAGTAACCACAGCATATCCAGAATATCGTGTTCCATTCTCAACAAAGCTGCTACCGTCTGTAAATAATGTCCAGTCAGGATTTACAAGGGGAATATCTTTCAGATCTACCCTACTGGCGTAAGTTTGTTCGATCACCTCAATACAATCATGTTCCAGCTCGCCTTCCTCTATTTTGCTACCTAAAAATTCAGCGGGATTCAAACATGTTGTTATCTTTAAAAATATATCATCCTGTTCTCTCAATATTGCCTGATATTTCAACATTCTACTGGATGACAACCAATGACCCCCCTTTTGTTCCAAAACTGCAATCACCATGTGGGGCACAAATACTTCCATTTTTGTTCCCAATGTCAATTTTCTAGCTTCTTGGACTAACATTACAGTAGCAGCCACTGCTCGGAGGCAAGAAGGCCATCCGGCACTTACCATATCCAACTGCTTGGAAAAATAGCCCACCGGTCTCTTCCATGATCCAATTCGTTGAGTTAAAACTCCAAGCGCTAGTCGTTGCCGCTCATGTACAAAGAGTTGAAATGTTTTTGTCAAATCAGGCAATCCTAATGCTGGGGCTTCTTGCAGAGCCTGTTTTAAGTCTTGAAAAGCCCTTTTACACTCTAAACTCCAAACTAATTGTGGCTCTTTTAAAGCTGCATACAGTGGTTTGGCTAACAGTCCATAATTCAAAATCCAGAGTCTGCACCACCCTGTCATTCCTAGAAAAGTTCGTAACTCGTGCAAATTTCTAGGTTCAGGGATGGCACAAATCGCTTGTATTCTATTCACCCCCAACCGTCTTTGTCCTTGGGAAATTTCACATCCCAGATATATCACTTTTTCCTGGGCAATTTGGGCTTTTTCCTTAGAAACTCGATA
This sequence comes from Apteryx mantelli, assembly GCF_036417845.1. NCBI lineage: Eukaryota > Metazoa > Chordata > Aves > Apterygiformes > Apterygidae > Apteryx > Apteryx mantelli. The sequence goes on along the minus strand of NW_027118503.1, from coordinate 208,937 downwards.
ACCGCTCTGTCCCAGTAAATTTAATCACGCAACTGTAACAGTAATGCAGTTTTCATACCTTTCTGTCGCCACGAAAATGTCATCCACATATTGCAACAATAAGTATGCTTTTGATGGTAATTGAAAATATCCTTGCTCCTTCCAATCCTCCAGTTCTCGTGCCAGCTGATTCCCAAATATTGTAGGACTGTTTTTGAAGCCTTGTGGTAACCTGGTCCAGGTCAGCTGTCGTTTTCGTCCTGTATCCGGATTTTCCCATTCAAACGCAAATAATTTCCTACTTTGTAATGCCAATGGGATGCAGAAGAAAGCATCTTTTAAATCAATTACAGAAAAGTATCTAAATTGTTCTGCCACAGATGTTAACAATGTATAAGGATTTGCTACTACTGGATGTATATCTTTAACTATTTCGTTTACAGCTCTTAAATCTTGAACTAACCTATAATCTCCGTTAGGTTTTCTTATAGGAAATATTGGTGTATTATATTCAGATTCACATTCTTCTAACACATTGTGCATCAAAAATTTTGCAATTAATGGTGCTACCCCTTTCCTAGCTTCTAACTGTATAGGATATTGTCTAACTCTTACCGGTTGGACACCTTCTTTCAATTCTACTATGACAGGTTTTGCTGCTTTCGCTAATCCCGGTACTTGTGTCTCCCATACCCATGGTACTACAGCGTTTTCTACCTCTATTGGTATTGTTGTATTAGCTATTTCTTTTACTATAAATATTCTAGCTATTTCTTCCTCAGGTATCTGCAACTTAGCTTTTCCATTTTCAAATATTATTTTAGCATTAAATCTTGACAATAAATCTCGTCCTAACAAAGATGTAGGACAATCCGGTACATAGAGAAATTCATGATCTAATTCTTTACCCCTAAAATTTAGATGCAATGGCCGCAGAAAGGGCCGTTGCTCTGTTTTTCCTGTAGCTCCTACCACAGTTATCATCGTATCTCCTATCTTTCCTAAACAAGTATTTAAAACAGAATAAGTTGCCCCAGTATCTACCAATAATTGTTTCTCTTCCCCATCAATTTCTGTTGTCACTTTTAATCCATCACTTAGTCAGCTACTATGTTGCCCCAAATGTCCTAACATCATTGTTTCTGCCATTGGTGTTCCTCCTACTGAAGTCTGCTGGGCCAAATTCATTTTCACTGGGCACTCATTTTTCCAATGTCCCTGTTGTCTGCAAAACGCACACTGATTTATCCCTAGCTGATTTTGAGGTATTCCCCGCATGCCTCCTACCCTGTATCCTCCTCGACCTCGTCCTCTACTTCTGCCTCTTATTCCTTGATTTACTCGTTGTAACATTGCTAATAATCCTGCCTGATTTCTCTTTGTGGTTTTTTTTTTTTTTTTTCTCCCTATTATTGTACACTTTCCAGCTGATTGCTTCCAAATTACTAAATCTCCTGGGGAAAAAGGAACTTTCCCATATACTTTATCAGTCCCCGAAATTGCCTCTCGTAAAGGGGCTAATAATACTTTACTGTTTTGCTCTTGTTCCTTCCTCCCTTGTCTTGTTCTCTGTGCAATTGGGGTTCGTTGCGCTTGTCTTGGGCATGATGAATGCCCTGGCGAACCCTTCGGTGTTAACTTAATCTGGATCGCTCCAGTATTAATTGATTCTGACGGTTTTACCGCCTTAATACTATCAGTATCACTATCGTCCCCTGCATCTATATCGGACATCACAGGGGCCGTCGGTGATGCTAAAAGTGATACCTCCTCTGGCTCTCTTATTGAATTTTGTATTGCCAAACAAGTCATACACTTCTTATTACCTACACATCCTTCACATTTTGTTTTATCTTTTTTTCGGGATGTACCAACAACATTCCACATTCTCTCTGCATATCTGGATGATTACGTATATCATAAAATAGATCAACATATGGTACTTCATCCCATTTTTCAAGTTCTTAACAATATCTCATTAATGGACCTATAACACCCGGATCTAAACTTCCGTGTTCAGGCCACCGGGGTCCATCATACTCATATTGTGGCCACCAATTCGTACAATAATCTATAAATCGACTTTTACTCATACTCTGAAAATATCCCGCACTTTTCCAATGCTTTAATAAACATCCTAACGGAGAATTATCCGGTATTACCATGGTCTTACACATTCACTCCACACACACACACTAAATCTACAGGGTAGAAAACGGAAAGATAGCCTCTGATGGGAAACAAAAGACCAAACCAAACTCACGAGACAGCCACGTATGTCCGTGAGTGCTGGACCTGCGGGGCTTTCGCTCCGTCTGACGGCCAGCGCCTAGGCTTCCACAGACCAGACCTCGAGCTCGTTAGCCCAACCTTGCGTGAATCGCCGTCACGTCTTATTAGGCAGGCACCCGACCAAATATTACAATAAAGCACCTTCGGGCTTACCACTTTGGGACGTCAGGAGCAGCGCAGAGCGGGCGCAGCCGATGGCTCCCCGAGAATTCCTCGGTGCCGGCACGGAGCAAAATCGGAAAGCGAACCGTCAACACTACTCCCGAAGTCCCATCTGGGTCGCCAGAAAACTGTTGCCCGTAAAGAAACACATAACTACGAAAGCAGTTATATGCGGTGCTTTATTCGGGGCCCGGGGTCTCAGGGACTCATGTCCAAAGCTGAGAATCCCAAATCCCCGTTTAACTTGGTTAATATTTATAGTGTTCGGTTACGTAACATAATCAACAGAATTGCTAAGCTACATGATTGTTTCCCATTTATAGTTTCTTCAGTTACTGTTGCCAAGATTTGCTTATCATTTACCTAGTTCATCAGATTGTACTGTACCCACTTCATCAGATTGTACTGTACCCAACACCTGCAATTATACCTTCATCTTGTCTACCAAGTATAACCTATTCTAATCAATATAATGTAACAATTCCCCCCTTTGAAAATACTTCAAGTCTTCCAGACTGCAAGGATTTTCATCATCAGTTCCGCAGATTTCCATATTCTTTGGACCGTCTCAAACCGGTGATTGTAGCTGCAATGAATTATTTCCAATGTCTTCATATCTCGGGGGAAGTTCATGATTCTTCCTGGTAACAGCTTTTAAAATTTTCCCCAAGCGTTGCCGTTCCTTATTAACAATATTTTGAATCAAACGCAACACTCCCATAATAGCTAACATAATAATTATAATTATTATACACCATTGAATTAAAGATGCTACCCAACCAGAGATGTTCAATCCAAATGACTTTGCTAAAGCAGCAACCCAATTATGGGTACTTTCTTCTCTTTCTTCCTCAGTTGCATGTTCAATTTGCGTTAGCTGAGACAAATCACGTTCTACCGCGGCTGTAACATTCGGAATATGTACACAACAATGATCAATCTTATCTCGTAAATAACCACATACTCCATGTTCTTTTAGCAACAGCATATCTAATGCCATTCTATTTTGCAGGGTCATTTTTGTGGTTGCCTGTAATTGTAAGTTTATTTCCTTAAATCCTTCTTTAGTCACTCTTGCTAGCCTTTCCGTTTGTCCTAACAACCGGTACAACATTTCTCTATTCCGATAAGTACTAATTGGAGCAAACAATGATTCTAAAGCCCAACCTAACTTCACACCGGATGATGGTTCTTGCCAATCATCATCATCCTTTATTTCTCTCTTCATTATCCATAAATTTTCTAATCTACCCTTAAATGGCGCTTTCTTCCAAATTGGGCAGAGAGTTGGTAACCCTAAAGTTATTTCAGTCACCAACCCATCCAAGGGGAGGTGAGTCGTCCATTGTCCATCACTTGTAACCCAAACTAAATTTCCTGTGCTCCTGATCGTAGTTCTACAATCTATTCCCACTCCGAATTGTATTACAGGTTCACTCATGGAGTATTTAATTCCTCTACAGGCACAACCTGTCCTTAATGCAAGGACCACAGGTGGAAAGGTAGCTTCACTTTCGGGGTGTCACAAGTGTATACTTTTGTACAGTTCTAGACTGGGTGTTTTTCAGCTAACTTTCTTTTGCATTGGATTTTCTTGTGTTTCCTGTTGTGGCGCCTGGATTATTTGTATTGGTTGCATTTCGTCTTTTTCCAAATCTTTTAACTCTCTCCTGGCTCTGTTTCTTTTCTGCATAGGTTCTGATTTTGCAGTAACCTCTAATGCCCTTTTTCCATAATCAAAACTCTCTTTAATCCAAACAATACAGGTGTAGTTTCCTACATCTGTCTTACTTACATTTCGCAATGATAAAATCATAGTACCCCTTCGTGTATCACTATCCCATCGGATTGTGAACCCAGTTGACAATTTGGACTCATTCTTCTGCCAATAGCAACTAATGTCTTGGATTGAACTTCTCATATCTCCAACAAAATCACAAGTCAAATTTACATCCATTCGTTCTTCTATATGTACAGTAGCATATGTATGTATTATTTGAGCGAAACCATTACTTAATCCTACCCAGCATAGTATTACCAAGATGTAAATCTCAGTTTTGTAGGAGTGATCATTTTTACCCCCCATTGTGATGGTACCTTCTTCACTCTGGTATAATGAATCCAATTATCAATTCCTGCTACTTTCACAGCGGTAAATGTTATCAATAGCACCAAATAAAGTCCATGCCACTGTTCCTTTAAAGGCTCCGTTTGCCAATTTCGAACATACGCTTGGTCTCCTGGTTGATTCTCCAACGGCAAAGGGCGATTCCAGATGATCGCGGCACGTAAGGCTGTGAGTAATCTGCTTAAAGAAATTATATAACTATAAACATCTTGATCTCCTTGGAGGTGTAAATCTGCACTTCCCATTCCCTTCGTTGGTGCAGTATATGGCTTACCGTACAGAATTTCATAGGGACTTACAGACAACCCTTCTCTAGGTTTTATACGAATTCTCAATAAAGCAAGGGGCAATGCCTGTGGCCATTGGATTTGAGCTTCCTGGCATATCTTTTTAATTTGTCCTTTTAATGTTTGATTCATCCTTTCTACCTTTCCACTAGATTGTGGCCTCCATGGTGTATGTAAATCCCAGCTAATTCCAAGCATTTCACTAATTTCCTGTACTATTTTAGCTATAAAGTGTGGGCCTCGATCTGAAGAAATTCCTAAAGGTACCCCAAATCTAGGTATGATCTCTTTTAACAAAGTTTTTACTACTTCTCTAGCTTGATTCGTTCTACAGGGAAATGCTTCTAGCCACCCTGAAAAGGTACATACGTATACCAATAAATACTTAAACCCTTTTGATTTAGGTAATTCTGCAAAATCCACTTGCCAATAGTCACCTGGTTCTATTCCCACTTTCAAAGTTCCCATTTGAATTTGTTTTCGTATTACCGGATTATTCTTTAAACATACTGGACACTTCGCATTCACCCCTTTTGCTATTGTTAACATTTGTGCAGATATAATGCTCCGCTTTAAAAACTGCACCAATGCTTCTGCTCCCCAATGGCATTTATTATGTTCAGTTTGTATTATTCGTTTCATAATTGTAGCAGGCACTACTACTTGTCCATTACCTGTTACATACCATCCATGTGAATTCTTCTGTGCCTTTACCAAATCGGCTAATTTTTCATCTTCTTGGGTATAAAAGGGATTTACAGAGAGATGAGCAGTAATCGGGCTTACCTTAGTAGGTATTAGAGCTAATTCAGTCCATACTTGCCGTGCAGCAATTTTGGCTGCCTGGTCTGCCTTCATGTTTCCTTGTGCCACATCGCTGTCATCCCTCTGATGTCCTCGACAATGCATTACAGCCACTTGCTGAGGTAGTACCACAGCCTCTAATAACTGTAAGATCTCGGTTCGATATTTAATAATACTACCTTGAGCCGTCAACAATCCTCTTTCCTTCCATAAAGCTCCATGTATATGTATTATTCCAAAAGCGTATTTAGAATCTGTCCAAATATTCACCCTCTTATCCGTACTCGGTATTAAAGCCCGAATTAGAGCGACCAGTTCTGCCTTTTGCGCTGACGTTCCTGGCATTAATGCCTTTGCTTCAATTACTTCAAGCTTAGTAACCACAGCATATCCAGAATATCGTGTTCCATTCTCAACAAAGCTGCTACCGTCTGTAAATAATGTCCAGTCAGGATTTACAAGGGGAATATCTTTCAGATCTACCCTACTGGCGTAAGTTTGTTCGATCACCTCAATACAATCATGTTCCAGCTCGCCTTCCTCTATTTTGCTACCTAAAAATTCAGCGGGATTCAAACATGTTGTTATCTTTAAAAATATATCATCCTGTTCTCTCAATATTGCCTGATATTTCAACATTCTACTGGATGACAACCAATGACCCCCCTTTTGTTCCAAAACTGCAATCACCATGTGGGGCACAAATACTTCCATTTTTGTTCCCAATGTCAATTTTCTAGCTTCTTGGACTAACATTACAGTAGCAGCCACTGCTCGGAGGCAAGAAGGCCATCCGGCACTTACCATATCCAACTGCTTGGAAAAATAGCCCACCGGTCTCTTCCATGATCCAATTCGTTGAGTTAAAACTCCAAGCGCTAGTCGTTGCCGCTCATGTACAAAGAGTTGAAATGTTTTTGTCAAATCAGGCAATCCTAATGCTGGGGCTTCTTGCAGAGCCTGTTTTAAGTCTTGAAAAGCCCTTTTACACTCTAAACTCCAAACTAATTGTGGCTCTTTTAAAGCTGCATACAGTGGTTTGGCTAACAGTCCATAATTCAAAATCCAGAGTCTGCACCACCCTGTCATTCCTAGAAAAGTTCGTAACTCGTGCAAATTTCTAGGTTCAGGGATGGCACAAATCGCTTGTATTCTATTCACCCCCAACCGTCTTTGTCCTTGGGAAATTTCACATCCCAGATATATCACTTTTTCCCGGGCAATTTGGGCTTTTTCCTTAGAAACTCGATAACCGCTCCGTCCCAGTAAATTTAATCACGCAACTGTAACAGTAATGCAGTTTTCATACCTTTCTGTCGCCACGAAAATGTCATCCACATATTGCAACAATAAGTATGCTTTTGATGGTAATTGAAAATATCCTTGCTCCTTCCAATCCTCCAGTTCTCGTGCCAGCTGATTCCCAAATATTGTAGGACTGTTTTTGAAGCCTTGTGGTAACCTGGTCCAGGTCAGCTGTCGTTTTCGTCCTGTATCCGGATTTTCCCATTCAAACGCAAATAATTTCCTACTTTGTAATGCCAATGGGATGCAGAAGAAAGCATCTTTTAAATCAATTACAGAAAAGTATCTAAATTGTTCTGCCACAGATGTTAACAATGTATAAGGATTTGCTACTACTGGATGTATATCTTTAACTATTTCGTTTACAGCTCTTAAATCTTGAACTAACCTATAATCTCCGTTAGGTTTTCTTATAGGAAATATTGGTGTATTATATTCAGATTCACATTCTTCTAACACATTGTGCATCAAAAATTTTGCAATTAATGGTGCTACCCCTTTCCTAGCTTCTAACTGTATAGGATATTGTCTAACTCTTACCGGTTGGACACCTTCTTTCAATTCTACTATGACAGGTTTTGCTGCTTTCGCTAATCCCGGTACTTGTGTCTCCCATACCCATGGTACTACAGCGTTTTCTACCTCTATTGGTATTGTTGTATTAGCTATTTCTTTTACTATAAATATTCTAGCTATTTCTTCCTCAGGTATCTGCAACTTAGCTTTTCCATTTTCAAATATTATTTTAGCATTAAATCTTGACAATAAATCTCGTCCTAACAAAGATGTAGGACAATCCGGTACATAGAGAAATTCATGATCTAATTCTTTACCCCTAAAATTTAGATGCAATGGCCGCAGAAAGGGCCGTTGCTCTGTTTTTCCTGTAGCTCCTACCACAGTTATCATCGTATCTCCTATCTTTCCTAAACAAGTATTTAAAACAGAATAAGTTGCCCCAGTATCTACCAATAATTGTTTCTCTTCCCCATCAATTTCTGTTGTCACTTTTAATCCATCACTTAGTCAGCTACTATGTTGCCCCAAATGTCCTAACATCATTGTTTCTGCCATTGGTGTTCCTCCTACTGAAGTCTGCTGGGCCAAATTCATTTTCACTGGGCACTCATTTTTCCAATGTCCCTGTTGTCTGCAAAACGCACACTGATTTATCCCTAGCTGATTTTGAGGTATTCCCCGCATGCCTCCTACCCTGTATCCTCCTCGACCTCGTCCTCTACTTCTGCCTCTTATTCCTTGATTTACTCGTTGTAACATTGCTAATAATCCTGCCTGATTTCTCTTTGTGGTTTTTTTTTTTTTTTTTTTTTTTTTCCTATTATTGTACACTTTCCAGCTGATTGCTTCCAAATTACTAAATCTCCTGGGGAAAAAGGAACTTTCCCATATACTTTATCAGTCCCCGAAATTGCCTCTCGTAAAGGGGCTAATAATACTTTACTGTTTTGCTCTTGTTCCTTCCTCCCTTGTCTTGTTCTCTGTGCAATTGGGGTTCGTTGCGCTTGTCTTGGGCATGATGAATGCCCTGGCGAACCCTTCGGTGTTAACTTAATCTGGATCGCTCCAGTATTAATTGATTCTGACGGTTTTACCGCCTTAATACTATCAGTATCACTATCGTCCCCTGCATCTATATCGGACATCACAGGGGCCGTCGGTGATGCTAAAAGTGATACCTCCTCTGGCTCTCTTATTGAATTTTGTATTGCCAAACAAGTCATACACTTCTTATTACCTACACATCCTTCACATTTTGTTTTATCTTTTTTTCGGGATGTACCAACAACATTCCACATTCTCTCTGCATATCTGGATGATTACGTATATCATAAAATAGATCAACATATGGTACTTCATCCCATTTTTCAAGTTCTTAACAATATCTCATTAATGGACCTATAACACCCGGATCTAAACTTCCGTGTTCAGGCCACCGGGGTCCATCATACTCATATTGTGGCCACCAATTCGTACAATAATCTATAAATCGACTTTTACTCATACTCTGAAAATATCCCGCACTTTTCCAATGCTTTAATAAACATCCTAACGGAGAATTATCCGGTATTACCATGGTCTTACACATTCACTCCACACACACACACTAAATCTACAGGGTAGAAAACGGAAAGATAGCCTCTGATGGGAAACAAAAGACCAAACCAAACTCACGAGACAGCCACGTATGTCCGTGAGTGCTGGACCTGCGGGGCTTTCGCTCCGTCTGACGGCCAGCGCCTAGGCTTCCACAGACCAGACCTCGAGCTCGTTAGCCCAACCTTGCGTGAATCGCCGTCACGTCTTATTAGGCAGGCACCCGACCAAATATTACAATAAAGCACCTTCGGGCTTACCACTTTGGGACGTCAGGAGCAGCGCAGAGCGGGCGCAGCCGATGGCTCCCCGAGAATTCCTCGGTGCCGGCACGGAGCAAAATCGGAAAGCGAACCGTCAACACTACTCCCGAAGTCCCATCTGGGTCGCCAGAAAACTGTTGCCCGTAAAGAAACACATAACTACGAAAGCAGTTATATGCGGTGCTTTATTCGGGGCCCGGGGTCTCAGGGACTCATGTCCAAAGCTGAGAATCCCAAATCCCCGTTTAACTTGGTTAATATTTATAGTGTTCGGTTACGTAACATAATCAACAGAATTGCTAAGCTACATGATTGTTTCCCATTTATAGTTTCTTCAGTTACTGTTGCCAAGATTTGCTTATCATTTACCTAGTTCATCAGATTGTGCTGTACCTAGTTCATCAGATTGTACTGTACCCACTTCATCAGATTGTACTGTACCCAACACCTGCAATTATACCTTCATCTTGTCTACCAAGTATAACCTATTCTAATCAATATAATGTAACAATTCCCCCCTTTGAAAATACTTCAAGTCTTCCAGACTGCAAGGATTTTCATCATCAGTTCCGCAGATTTCCATATTCTTTGGACCGTCTCAAACTGGTGATTGTAGCTGCAATGAATTATTTCCAATGTCTTCATATCTCGGGGGAAGTTCATGATTCTTCCTGGTAACAGCTTTTAAAATTTTCCCCAAGCGTTGCCGTTCCTTATTAACAATATTTTGAATCAAACGCAACACTCCCATAATAGCTAACATAATAATTATAATTATTATACACCATTGAATTAAAGATGCTACCCAACCAGAGATGTTCAATCCAAATGACTTTGCTAAAGCAGCAACCCAATTATGGGTACTTTCTTCTCTTTCTTCCTCAGTTGCATGTTCAATTTGCGTTAGCTGAGACAAATCACGTTCTACCGCGGCTGTAACATTCGGAATATGTACACAACAATGATCAATCTTATCTCGTAAATAACCACATACTCCATGTTCTTTTAGCAACAGCATATCTAATGCCATTCTATTTTGCAGGGTCATTTTTGTGGTTGCCTGTAATTGTAAGTTTATTTCCTTAAATCCTTCTTTAGTCACTCTTGCTAGCCTTTCCGTTTGTCCTAACAACCGGTACAACATTTCTCTATTCCGATAAGTACTAATTGGAGCAAACAATGATTCTAAAGCCCAACCTAACTTCACACCGGATGATGGTTCTTGCCAATCATCATCATCCTTTATTTCTCTCTTCATTATCCATAAATTTTCTAATCTACCCTTAAATGGCGCTTTCTTCCAAATTGGGCAGAGAGTTGGTAACCCTAAAGTTATTTCAGTCACCAACCCATCCAAGGGGAGGTGAGTCGTCCATTGTCCATCACTTGTAACCCAAACTAAATTTCCTGTGCTCCTGATCGTAGTTCTACAATCTATTCCCACTCCGAATTGTATTACAGGTTCACTCATGGAGTATTTAATTCCTCTACAGGCACAACCTGTCCTTAATGCAAGGACCACAGGTGGAAAGGTAGCTTCACTTTCGGGGTGTCACAAGTGTATACTTTTGTACAGTTCTAGACTGGGTGTTTTTCAGCTAACTTTCTTTTGCATTGGATTTTCTTGTGTTTCCTGTTGTGGCGCCTGGATTATTTGTATTGGTTGCATTTCGTCTTTTTCCAAATCTTTTAACTCTCTCCTGGCTCTGTTTCTTTTCTGCATAGGTTCTGATTTTGCAGTAACCTCTAATGCCCTTTTTCCATAATCAAAACTCTCTTTAATCCAAACAATACAGGTGTAGTTTCCTACATCTGTCTTACTTACATTTCGCAATGATAAAATCATAGTACCCCTTCGTGTATCACTATCCCATCGGATTGTGAACCCAGTTGACAATTTGGACTCATTCTTCTGCCAATAGCAACTAATGTCTTGGATTGAACTTCTCATATCTCCAACAAAATCACAAGTCAAATTTACATCCATTCGTTCTTCTATATGTACAGTAGCATATGTATGTATTATTTGAGCGAAACCATTACTTAATCCTACCCAGCATAGTATTACCAAGATGTAAATCTCAGTTTTGTAGGAGTGATCATTTTTACCCCCCATTGTGATGGTACCTTCTTCACTCTGGTACAATGAATCCAATTATCAATTCCTGCTACTTTCACAGCGGTAAATGTTATCAATAGCACCAAATAAAGTCCATGCCACTGTTCCTTTAAAGGCTCCGTTTGCCAATTTCGAACATACGCTTGGTCTCCTGGTTGATTCTCCAACGGCAAAGGGCGATTCCAGATGATCGCGGCACGTAAGGCTGTGAGTAATCTGCTTAAAGAAATTATATAACTATAAACATCTTGATCTCCTTGGAGGTGTAAATCTGCACTTCCCATTCCCTTCGTTGGTGCAGTATATGGCTTACCGTACAGAATTTCATAGGGACTTACAGACAACCCTTCTCTAGGTTTTATACGAATTCTCAATAAAGCAAGGGGCAATGCCTGTGGCCATTGGATTTGAGCTTCCTGGCATATCTTTTTAATTTGTCCTTTTAATGTTTGATTCATCCTTTCTACCTTTCCACTAGATTGTGGCCTCCACGGTGTATGTAAATCCCAGCTAATTCCAAGCATTTCACTAATTTCCTGTACTATTTTAGCTATAAAGTGTGGGCCTCGATCTGAAGAAATTCCTAAAGGTACCCCAAATCTAGGTATGATCTCTTTTAACAAAGTTTTTACTACTTCTCTAGCTTGATTCGTTCTACAGGGAAATGCTTCTAGCCACCCTGAAAAGGTACATACGTATACCAATAAATACTTAAACCCTTTTGATTTAGGTAATTCTGCAAAATCCACTTGCCAATAGTCACCTGGTTCTATTCCCACTTTCAAAGTTCCCATTGGAATTTGTTTTCGTATTACCGGATTATTCTTTAAACATACTGGACACTTCGCATTCACCCCTTTTGCTATTGTTAACATTTGTGCAGATATAATGCTCCGCTTTAAAAACTGCACCAATGCTTCTGCTCCCCAATGGCATTTATTATGTTCAGTTTGTATTATTCGTTTCATAATTGTAGCAGGCACTACTACTTGTCCATTACCTGTTACATACCATCCATGTGAATTCTTCTGTGCCTTTACCAAATCGGCTAATTTTTCATCTTCTTGGGTATAAAAGGGATTTACAGAGAGATGAGCAGTAATCGGGCTTACCTTAGTAGGTATTAGAGCTAATTCAGTCCATACTTGCCGTGCAGCAATTTTGGCTGCCTGGTCTGCCTTCATGTTTCCTTGTGCCACATCGCTGTCATCCCTCTGATGTCCTCGACAATGCATTACAGCCACTTGCTGAGGTAGTACCACAGCCTCTAATAACTGTAAGATCTCGGTTCGATATTTAATAATACTACCTTGAGCCGTCAACAATCCTCTTTCCTTCCATAAAGCTCCATGTATATGTATTATTCCAAAAGCGTATTTAGAATCTGCCCAAATATTCACCCTCTTATCCGTACTCGGTATTAAAGCCCGAATTAGAGCGACCAGTTCTGCCTTTTGCGCTGACGTTCCTGGCATTAATGCCTTTGCTTCAATTACTTCAAGCTTAGTAACCACAGCATATCCAGAATATCGTGTTCCATTCTCAACAAAGCTGCTACCGTCTGTAAATAATGTCCAGTCAGGATTTACAAGGGGAATATCTTTCAGATCTACCCTACTGGCGTAAGTTTGTTCGATCACCTCAATACAATCATGTTCCAGCTCGCCTTCCTCTATTTTGCTACCTAAAAATTCAGCGGGATTCAAACATGTTGTTATCTTTAAAAATATATCATCCTGTTCTCTCAATATTGCTTGATATTTCAACATTCTACTGGATGACAACCAATGACCCCCCTTTTGTTCCAAAACTGCAATCACCATGTGGGGCACAAATACTTCCATTTTTGTTCCCAATGTCAATTTTCTAGCTTCTTGGACTAACATTACAGTAGCAGCCACTGCTCGGAGGCAAGAAGGCCATCCGGCACTTACCATATCCAACTGCTTGGAAAAATAGCCCACCGGTCTCTTCCATGATCCAATTCGTTGAGTTAAAACTCCAAGCGCTAGTCGTTGCCGCTCATGTACAAAGAGTTGAAATGTTTTTGTCAAATCAGGCAATCCTAATGCTGGGGCTTCTTGCAGAGCCTGTTTTAAGTCTTGAAAAGCCCTTTTACACTCTAAACTCCAAACTAATTGTGGCTCTTTTAAAGCTGCATACAGTGGTTTGGCTAACAGTCCATAATTCAAAATCCAGAGTCTGCACCACCCTGTCATTCCTAGAAAAGTTCGTAACTCGTGCAAATTTCTAGGTTCAGGGATGGCACAAATCGCTTGTATTCTATTCACCCCCAACCGTCTTTGTCCTTGGGAAATTTCACATCCCAGATATATCACTTTTTCCCGGGCAATTTGGGCTTTTTCCTTAGAAACTCGATAACCGCTCTGTCCCAGTAAATTTAATCACGCAACTGTAACAGTAATGCAGTTTTCATACCTTTCTGTCGCCACGAAAATGTCATCCACATATTGCAACAATAAGTATGCTTTTGATGGTAATTGAAAATATCCTTGCTCCTTCCAATCCTCCAGTTCTCGTGCCAGCTGATTCCCAAATATTGTAGGACTGTTTTTGAAGCCTTGTGGTAACCTGGTCCAGGTCAGCTGTCGTTTTCGTCCTGTATCCGGATTTTCCCATTCAAACGCAAATAATTTCCTACTTTGTAATGCCAATGGGATGCAGAAGAAAGCATCTTTTAAATCAATTACAGAAAAGTATCTAAATTGTTCTGCCACAGATGTTAACAATGTATAAGGATTTGCTACTACTGGATGTATATCTTTAACTATTTCGTTTACAGCTCTTAAATCTTGAACTAACCTATAATCTCCGTTAGGTTTTCTTATAGGAAATATCGGTGTATTATATTCAGATTCACATTCTTCTAACACATTGTGCATCAAAAATTTTGCAATTAATGGTGCTACCCCTTTCCTAGCTTCTAACTGTATAGGATATTGTCTAACTCTTACCGGTTGGACACCTTCTTTCAATTCTACTATGACAGGTTTTGCTGCTTTCGCTAATCCCGGTACTTGTGTCTCCCATACCCATGGTACTACAGCGTTTTCTACCTCTATTGGTATTGTTGTATTAGCTATTTCTTTTACTATAAATATTCTAGCTATTTCTTCCTCAGGTATCTGCAACTTAGCTTTTCCATTTTCAAATATTATTTTAGCATTAAATCTTGACAATAAATCTCGTCCTAACAAAGATGTAGGACAATCCGGTACATAGAGAAATTCATGATCTAATTCTTTACCCCTAAAATTTAGATGCAATGGCCGCAGAAAGGGCCGTTGCTCTGTTTTTCCTGTAGCTCCTACCACAGTTATCATCGTATCTCCTATCTTTCCTAAACAAGTATTTAAAACAGAATAAGTTGCCCCAGTATCTACCAATAATTGTTTCTCTTCCCCATCAATTTCTGTTGTCACTTTTAATCCATCACTTAGTCAGCTACTATGTTGCCCCAAATGTCCTAACATCATTGTTTCTGCCATTGGTGTTCCTCCTACTGAAGTCTGCTGGGCCAAATTCATTTTCACTGGGCACTCATTTTTCCAATGTCCCTGTTGTCTGCAAAACGCACACTGATTTATCCCTAGCTGATTTTGAGGTATTCCCCGCATGCCTCCTACCCTGTATCCTCCTCGACCTCGTCCTCTACTTCTGCCTCTTATTCCTTGATTTACTCATTGTAACATTGCTAATAATCCTGCCTGATTTCTCTTTGTGGTTTTTTTTTTTCTCCCTATTATTGTACACTTTCCAGCTGATTGCTTCCAAATTACTAAATCTCCTGGGGAAAAAGGAACTTTCCCATATACTTTATCAGTCCCCGAAATTGCCTCTCGTAAAGGGGCTAATAATACTTTACTGTTTTGCTCTTGTTCCTTCCTCCCTTGTCTTGTTCTCTGTGCAATTGGGGTTCGTTGCGCTTGTCTTGGGCATGATGAATGCCCTGGCGAACCCTTCGGTGTTAACTTAATCTGGATCGCTCCAGTATTAATTGATTCTGACGGTTTTACCGCCTTAATACTATCAGTATCACTATCGTCCCCTGCATCTATATCGGACATCACAGGGGCCGTCGGTGATGCTAAAAGTGATACCTCCTCTGGCTCTCTTATTGAATTTTGTATTGCCAAACAAGTCATACGCTTCTTATTACCTACACATCCTCCACGTTTTGTTTTATCTTTTTTTCGGGATGTACCAACAACATTCCACATTCTCTCTGCATATCTGGATGATTACGTATATCATAAAATAGATCAACATATGGTACTTCATCCCATTTTTCAAGTTCTTAACAATATCTCATTAATGGACCTATAACACCCGGATCTAAACTTCCGTGTTCAGGCCACCGGGGTCCATCATACTCATATTGTGGCCACCAATTCGTACAATAATCTATAAATCGACTTTTACTCATACTCTGAAAATATCCCGCACTTTTCCAATGCTTTAATAAACATCCTAACGGAGAATTATCCGGTATTACCATGGTCTTACACACTCACTCCACACACACACACACTAAATCTACGGGGTAGAAAACGGAAAGATAGCCTCTGATGGGAAACAAAAGACCAAACCAAACTCACGAGACAGCCACGTATGTCCGTGAGTGCTGGACCTGCGGGGCTTTCGCTCCGTCTGACGGCCAGCGCCTAGGCTTCCACAGACCAGACCTCGAGCTCGTTAGCCCAACCTTGCGTGAATCGCCGTCACGTCTTATTAGGCAGGCACCCGACCAAATATTACAATAAAGCACCTTCGGGCTTACCACTTTGGGACGTCAGGAGCAGCGCAGAGCGGGCGCAGCCGATGGCTCCCCGAGAATTCCTCGGTGCCGGCACGGAGCAAAATCGGAAAGCGAACCGTCAACACTACTCCCGAAGTCCCATCTGGGTCGCCAGAAAACTGTTGCCCGTAAAGAAACACATAACTACGAAAGCAGTTATATGCGGTGCTTTATTCGGGGCCCGGGGTCTCAGGGACTCATGTCCAAAGCTGAGAATCCCAAATCCCCGTTTAACTTGGTTAATATTTATAGTGTTCGGTTACGTAACATAATCAACAGAATTGCTAAGCTACATGATTGTTTCCCATTTATAGTTTCTTCAGTTACTGTTGCCAAGATTTGCTTATCATTTACCTAGTTCATCAGATTGTGCTGTACCTAGTTCATCAGATTGTACTGTACCCAGTTCATCAGATTGTACTGTACCCAACACCTGCAATTATACCTTCATCTTGTCTACCAAGTATAACCTATTCTAATCAATATAATGTAACAATTCCCCCCTTTGAAAATACTTCAAGTCTTCCAGACTGCAAGGATTTTCATCATCAGTTCCGCAGATTTCCATATTCTTTGGACCGTCTCAAACCGGTGATTGTAGCTGCAATGAATTATTTCCAATGTCTTCATATCTCGGGGGAAGTTCATGATTCTTCCTGGTAACAGCTTTTAAAATTTTCCCCAAGCGTTGCCGTTCCTTATTAACAATATTTTGAATCAAACGCAACACTCCCATAATAGCTAACATAATAATTATAATTATTATACACCATTGAATTAAAGATGCTACCCAACCAGAGATGTTCAATCCAAATGACTTTGCTAAAGCAGCAACCCAATTATGGGTACTTTCTTCTCTTTCTTCCTCAGTTGCATGTTCAATTTGCGTTAGCTGAGACAAATCACGTTCTACCGCGGCTGTAACATTCGGAATATGTACACAACAATGATCAATCTTATCTCGTAAATAACCACATACTCCATGTTCTTTTAGCAACAGCATATCTAATGCCATTCTATTTTGCAGGGTCATTTTTGTGGTTGCCTGTAATTGTAAGTTTATTTCCTTAAATCCTTCTTTAGTCACTCTTGCTAGCCTTTCCGTTTGTCCTAACAACCGGTACAACATTTCTCTATTCCGATAAGTACTAATTGGAGCAAACAATGATTCTAAAGCCCAACCTAACTTCACACCGGATGATGGTTCTTGCCAATCATCATCATCCTTTATTTCTCTCTTCATTATCCATAAATTTTCTAATCTACCCTTAAATGGCGCTTTCTTCCAAATTGGGCAGAGAGTTGGTAACCCTAAAGTTATTTCAGTCACCAACCCATCCAAGGGGAGGTGAGTCGTCCATTGTCCATCACTTGTAACCCAAACTAAATTTCCTGTGCTCCTGATCGTAGTTCTACAATCTATTCCCACTCCGAATTGTATTACAGGTTCACTCATGGAGTATTTAATTCCTCTACAGGCACAACCTGTCCTTAATGCAAGGACCACAGGTGGAAAGGTAGCTTCACTTTCGGGGTGTCACAAGTGTATACTTTTGTACAGTTCTAGACTGGGTGTTTTTCAGCTAACTTTCTTTTGCATTGGATTTTCTTGTGTTTCCTGTTGTGGCGCCTGGATTATTTGTATTGGTTGCATTTCGTCTTTTTCCAAATCTTTTAACTCTCTCCTGGCTCTGTTTCTTTTCTGCATAGGTTCTGATTTTGCAGTAACCTCTAATGCCCTTTTTCCATAATCAAAACTCTCTTTAATCCAAACAATACAGGTGTAGTTTCCTACATCTGTCTTACTTACATTTCGCAATGATAAAATCATAGTACCCCTTCGTGTATCACTATCCCATCGGATTGTGAACCCAGTTGACAATTTGGACTCATTCTTCTGCCAATAGCAACTAATGTCTTGGATTGAACTTCTCATATCTCCAACAAAATCACAAGTCAAATTTACATCCATTCGTTCTTCTATATGTACAGTAGCATATGTATGTATTATTTGAGCGAAACCATTACTTAATCCTACCCAGCATAGTATTACCAAGATGTAAATCTCAGTTTTGTAGGAGTGATCATTTTTACCCCCCATTGTGATGGTACCTTCTTCACTCTGGTATAATGAATCCAATTATCAATTCCTGCTACTTTCACAGCGGTAAATGTTATCAATAGCACCAAATAAAGTCCATGCCACTGTTCCTTTAAAGGCTCCGTTTGCCAATTTCGAACATACGCTTGGTCTCCTGGTTGATTCTCCAACGGCAAAGGGCGATTCCAGATGATCGCGGCACGTAAGGCTGTGAGTAATCTGCTTAAAGAAATTATATAACTATAAACATCTTGATCTCCTTGGAGGTGTAAATCTGCACTTCCCATTCCCTTCGTTGGTGCAGTATATGGCTTACCGTACAGAATTTCATAGGGACTTACAGACAACCCTTCTCTAGGTTTTATACGAATTCTCAATAAAGCAAGGGGCAATGCCTGTGGCCATTGGATTTGAGCTTCCTGGCATATCTTTTTAATTTGTCCTTTTAATGTTTGATTCTTCCTTTCTACCTTTCCACTAGATTGTGGCCTCCACGGTGTATGTAAATCCCAGCTAATTCCAAGCATTTCACTAATTTCCTGTACTATTTTAGCTATAAAGTGTGGGCCTCGATCTGAAGAAATTCCTAAAGGTACCCCAAATCTAGGTATGATCTCTTTTAACAAAGTTTTTACTACTTCTCTAGCTTGATTCGTTCTACAGGGAAATGCTTCTAGCCACCCTGAAAAGGTACATACGTATACCAATAAATACTTAAACCCTTTTGATTTAGGTAATTCTGCAAAATCCACTTGCCAATAGTCACCTGGTTCTATTCCCACTTTCAAAGTTCCCATTTGAATTTGTTTTCGTATTACCGGATTATTCTTTAAACATACTGGACACTTCGCATTCACCCCTTTTGCTATTGTTAACATTTGTGCAGATATAATGCTCCGCTTTAAAAACTGCACCAATGCTTCTGCTCCCCAATGGCATTTATTATGTTCAGTTTGTATTATTCGTTTCATAATTGTAGCAGGCACTACTACTTGTCCATTACCTGTTACATACCATCCATGTGAATTCTTCTGTGCCTTTACCAAATCGGCTAATTTTTCATCTTCTTGGGTATAAAAGGGATTTACAGAGAGATGAGCAGTAATCGGGCTTACCTTAGTAGGTATTAGAGCTAATTCAGTCCATACTTGCCGTGCAGCAATTTTGGCTGCCTGGTCTGCCTTCATGTTTCCTTGTGCCACATCGCTGTCATCCCTCTGATGTCCTCGACAATGCATTACAGCCACTTGCTGAGGTAGTACCACAGCCTCTAATAACTGTAAGATCTCGGTTCGATATTTAATAATACTACCTTGAGCCGTCAACAATCCTCTTTCCTTCCATAAAGCTCCATGTATATGTATTATTCCAAAAGCGTATTTAGAATCTGCCCAAATATTCACCCTCTTATCCGTACTCGGTATTAAAGCCCGAATTAGAGCGACCAGTTCTGCCTTTTGCGCTGACGTTCCTGGCATTAATGCCTTTGCTTCAATTACTTCAAGCTTAGTAACCACAGCATATCCAGAATATCGTGTTCCATTCTCAACAAAGCTGCTACCGTCTGTAAATAATGTCCAGTCAGGATTTACAAGGGGAATATCTTTCAGATCTACCCTACTGGCGTAAGTTTGTTCGATCACCTCAATACAATCATGTTCCAGCTCGCCTTCCTCTATTTTGCTACCTAAAAATTCAGCGGGATTCAAACATGTTGTTATCTTTAAAAATATATCATCCTGTTCTCTCAATATTGCTTGATATTTCAACATTCTACTGGATGACAACCAATGACCCCCCTTTTGTTCCAAAACTGCAATCACCATGTGGGGCACAAATACTTCCATTTTTGTTCCCAATGTCAATTTTCTAGCTTCTTGGACTAACATTACAGTAGCAGCCACTGCTCGGAGGCAAGAAGGCCATCCGGCACTTACCATATCCAACTGCTTGGAAAAATAGCCCACCGGTCTCTTCCATGATCCAATTCGTTGAGTTAAAACTCCAAGCGCTAGTCGTTGCCGCTCATGTACAAAGAGTTGAAATGTTTTTGTCAAATCAGGCAATCCTAATGCTGGGGCTTCTTGCAGAGCCTGTTTTAAGTCTTGAAAAGCCCTTTTACACTCTAAACTCCAAACTAATTGTGGCTCTTTTAAAGCTGCATACAGTGGTTTGGCTAACAGTCCATAATTCAAAATCCAGAGTCTGCACCACCCTGTCATTCCTAGAAAAGTTCGTAACTCGTGCAAATTTCTAGGTTCAGGGATGGCACAAATCGCTTGTATTCTATTCACCCCCAACCGTCTTTGTCCTTGGGAAATTTCACATCCCAGATATATCACTTTTTCCCGGGCAATTTGGGCTTTTTCCTTAGAAACTCGATAACCGCTCTGTCCCAGTAAATTTAATCACGCAACTGTAACAGTAATGCAGTTTTCATACCTTTCTGTCGCCACGAAAATGTCATCCACATATTGCAACAATAAGTATGCTTTTGATGGTAATTGAAAATATCCTTGCTCCTTCCAATCCTCCAGTTCTCGTGCCAGCTGATTCCCAAATATTGTAGGACTGTTTTTGAAGCCTTGTGGTAACCTGGTCCAGGTCAGCTGTCGTTTTCGTCCTGTATCCGGATTTTCCCATTCAAACGCAAATAATTTCCTACTTTGTAATGCCAATGGGATGCAGAAGAAAGCATCTTTTAAATCAATTACAGAAAAGTATCTAAATTGTTCTGCCACAGATGTTAACAATGTATAAGGATTTGCTACTACTGGATGTATATCTTTAACTATTTCGTTTACAGCTCTTAAATCTTGAACTAACCTATAATCTCCGTTAGGTTTTCTTATAGGAAATATTGGTGTATTATATTCAGATTCACATTCTTCTAACACATTGTGCATCAAAAATTTTGCAATTAATGGTGCTACCCCTTTCCTAGCTTCTAACTGTATAGGATATTGTCTAACTCTTACCGGTTGGACACCTTCTTTCAATTCTACTATGACAGGTTTTGCTGCTTTCGCTAATCCCGGTACTTGTGTCTCCCATACCCATGGTACTACAGCGTTTTCTACCTCTATTGGTATTGTTGTATTAGCTATTTCTTTTACTATAAATATTCTAGCTATTTCTTCCTCAGGTATCTGCAACTTAGCTTTTCCATTTTCAAATATTATTTTAGCATTAAATCTTGACAATAAATCTCGTCCTAACAAAGATGTAGGACAATCCGGTACATAGAGAAATTCATGATCTAATTCTTTACCCCTAAAATTTAGATGCAATGGCCGCAGAAAGGGCCGTTGCTCTGTTTTTCCTGTAGCTCCTACCACAGTTATCATCGTATCTCCTATCTTTCCTAAACAAGTATTTAAAACAGAATAAGTTGCCCCAGTATCTACCAATAATTGTTTCTCTTCCCCATCAATTTCTGTTGTCACTTTTAATCCATCACTTAGTCAGCTACTATGTTGCCCCAAATGTCCTAACATCATTGTTTCTGCCATTGGTGTTCCTCCTACTGAAGTCTGCTGGGCCAAATTCATTTTCACTGGGCACTCATTTTTCCAATGTCCCTGTTGTCTGCAAAACGCACACTGATTTATCCCTAGCTGATTTTGAGGTATTCCCCGCATGCCTCCTACCCTGTATCCTCCTCGACCTCGTCCTCTACTTCTGCCTCTTATTCCTTGATTTACTCGTTGTAACATTGCTAATAATCCTGCCTGATTTCTCTTTGTGGTTTTTTTTTTTTTTTTTCTCCCTATTATTGTACACTTTCCAGCTGATTGCTTCCAAATTACTAAATCTCCTGGGGAAAAAGGAACTTTCCCATATACTTTATCAGTCCCCGAAATTGCCTCTCGTAAAGGGGCTAATAATACTTTACTGTTTTGCTCTTGTTCCTTCCTCCCTTGTCTTGTTCTCTGTGCAATTGGGGTTCGTTGCGCTTGTCTTGGGCATGATGAATGCCCTGGCGAACCCTTCGGTGTTAACTTAATCTGGATCGCTCCAGTATTAATTGATTCTGACGGTTTTACCGCCTTAATACTATCAGTATCACTATCGTCCCCTGCATCTATATCGGACATCACAGGGGCCGTCGGTGATGCTAAAAGTGATACCTCCTCTGGCTCTCTTATTGAATTTTGTATTGCCAAACAAGTCATACGCTTCTTATTACCTACACATCCTTCACATTTTGTTTTATCTTTTTTTCGGGATGTACCAACAACATTCCACATTCTCTCTGCATATCTGGATGATTACGTATATCATAAAATAGATCAACATATGGTACTTCATCCCATTTTTCAAGTTCTTAACAATATCTCATTAATGGACCTATAACACCCGGATCTAAACTTCCGTGTTCAGGCCACCGGGGTCCATCATACTCATATTGTGGCCACCAATTCGTACAATAATCTATAAATCGACTTTTACTCATACTCTGAAAATATCCCGCACTTTTCCAATGCTTTAATAAACATCCTAACGGAGAATTATCCGGTATTACCATGGTCTTACACATTCACTCCACACACACACACACACTAAATCTACGGGGTAGAAAACGGAAAGATAGCCTCTGATGGGAAACAAAAGACCAAACCAAACTCACGAGACAGCCACGTATGTCCGTGAGTGCTGGACCTGCGGGGCTTTCGCTCCGTCTGACGGCCAGCGCCTAGGCTTCCACAGACCAGACCTCGAGCTCGTTAGCCCAACCTTGCGTGAATCGCCGTCACGTCTTATTAGGCAGGCACCCGACCAAATATTACAATAAAGCACCTTCGGGCTTACCACTTTGGGACGTCAGCAGCAGCGCAGAGCGGGCGCAGCCGATGGCTCCCCGAGAATTCCTCGGTGCCGGCACGGAGCAAAATCGGAAAGCGAACCGTCAACACTACTCCCGAAGTCCCATCTGGGTCGCCAGAAAACTGTTGCCCGTAAAGAAACACATAACTACGAAAGCAGTTATATGCGGTGCTTTATTCGGGGCCCGGGGTCTCAGGGACTCATGTCCAAAGCTGAGAATCCCAAATCCCCGTTTAACTTGGTTAATATTTATAGTGTTCGGTTACGTAACATAATCAACAGAATTGCTAAGCTACATGATTGTTTCCCATTTATAGTTTCTTCAGTTACTGTTGCCAAGATTTGCTTATCATTTACCTAGTTCATCAGATTGTGCTGTACCTAGTTCATCAGATTGTACTGTACCCAGTTCATCAGATTGTACTGTACCCAACACCTGCAATTATACCTTCATCTTGTCTACCAAGTATAACCTATTCTAATCAATATAATGTAACAATTCCCCCCTTTGAAAATACTTCAAGTCTTCCAGACTGCAAGGATTTTCATCATCAGTTCCGCAGATTTCCATATTCTTTGGACCGTCTCAAACCGGTGATTGTAGCTGCAATGAATTATTTCCAATGTCTTCATATCTCGGGGGAAGTTCATGATTCTTCCTGGTAACAGCTTTTAAAATTTTCCCCAAGCGTTGCCGTTCCTTATTAACAATATTTTGAATCAAACGCAACACTCCCATAATAGCTAACATAATAATTATAATTATTATACACCATTGAATTAAAGATGCTACCCAACCAGAGATGTTCAATCCAAATGACTTTGCTAAAGCAGCAACCCAATTATGGGTACTTTCTTCTCTTTCTTCCTCAGTTGCATGTTCAATTTGCGTTAGCTGAGACAAATCACGTTCTACCGCGGCTGTAACATTCGGAATATGTACACAACAATGATCAATCTTATCTCGTAAATAACCACATACTCCATGTTCTTTTAGCAACAGCATATCTAATGCCATTCTATTTTGCAGGGTCATTTTTGTGGTTGCCTGTAATTGTAAGTTTATTTCCTTAAATCCTTCTTTAGTCACTCTTGCTAGCCTTTCCGTTTGTCCTAACAACCGGTACAACATTTCTCTATTCCGATAAGTACTAATTGGAGCAAACAATGATTCTAAAGCCCAACCTAACTTCACACCGGATGATGGTTCTTGCCAATCATCATCATCCTTTATTTCTCTCTTCATTATCCATAAATTTTCTAATCTACCCTTAAATGGCGCTTTCTTCCAAATTGGGCAGAGAGTTGGTAACCCTAAAGTTATTTCAGTCACCAACCCATCCAAGGGGAGGTGAGTCGTCCATTGTCCATCACTTGTAACCCAAACTAAATTTCCTGTGCTCCTGATCGTAGTTCTACAATCTATTCCCACTCCGAATTGTATTACAGGTTCACTCATGGAGTATTTAATTCCTCTACAGGCACAACCTGTCCTTAATGCAAGGACCACAGGTGGAAAGGTAGCTTCACTTTCGGGGTGTCACAAGTGTATACTTTTGTACAGTTCTAGACTGGGTGTTTTTCAGCTAACTTTCTTTTGCATTGGATTTTCTTGTGTTTCCTGTTGTGGCGCCTGGATTATTTGTATTGGTTGCATTTCGTCTTTTTCCAAATCTTTTAACTCTCTCCTGGCTCTGTTTCTTTTCTGCATAGGTTCTGATTTTGCAGTAACCTCTAATGCCCTTTTTCCATAATCAAAACTCTCTTTAATCCAAACAATACAGGTGTAGTTTCCTACATCTGTCTTACTTACATTTCGCAATGATAAAATCATAGTACCCCTTCGTGTATCACTATCCCATCGGATTGTGAACCCAGTTGACAATTTGGACTCATTCTTCTGCCAATAGCAACTAATGTCTTGGATTGAACTTCTCATATCTCCAACAAAATCACAAGTCAAATTTACATCCATTCGTTCTTCTATATGTACAGTAGCATATGTATGTATTATTTGAGCGAAACCATTACTTAATCCTACCCAGCATAGTATTACCAAGATGTAAATCTCAGTTTTGTAGGAGTGATCATTTTTACCCCCCATTGTGATGGTACCTTCTTCACTCTGGTATAATGAATCCAATTATCAATTCCTGCTACTTTCACAGCGGTAAATGTTATCAATAGCACCAAATAAAGTCCATGCCACTGTTCCTTTAAAGGCTCCGTTTGCCAATTTCGAACATACGCTTGGTCTCCTGGTTGATTCTCCAACGGCAAAGGGCGATTCCAGATGATCGCGGCACGTAAGGCTGTGAGTAATCTGCTTAAAGAAATTATATAACTATAAACATCTTGATCTCCTTGGAGGTGTAAATCTGCACTTCCCATTCCCTTCGTTGGTGCAGTATATGGCTTACCGTACAGAATTTCATAGGGACTTACAGACAACCCTTCTCTAGGTTTTATACGAATTCTCAATAAAGCAAGGGGCAATGCCTGTGGCCATTGGATTTGAGCTTCCTGGCATATCTTTTTAATTTGTCCTTTTAATGTTTGATTCTTCCTTTCTACCTTTCCACTAGATTGTGGCCTCCATGGTGTATGTAAATCCCAGCTAATTCCAAGCATTTCACTAATTTCCTGTACTATTTTAGCTATAAAGTGTGGGCCTCGATCTGAAGAAATTCCTAAAGGTACCCCAAATCTAGGTATGATCTCTTTTAACAAAGTTTTTACTACTTCTCTAGCTTGATTCGTTCTACAGGGAAATGCTTCTAGCCACCCTGAAAAGGTACATACGTATACCAATAAATACTTAAACCCTTTTGATTTAGGTAATTCTGCAAAATCCACTTGCCAATAGTCACCTGGTTCTATTCCCACTTTCAAAGATCCCATTTGAATTTGTTTTCGTATTACCGGATTATTCTTTAAACATACTGGACACTTCGCATTCACCCCTTTTGCTATTGTTAACATTTGTGCAGATATAATGCTCCGCTTTAAAAACTGCACCAATGCTTCTGCTCCCCAATGGCATTTATTATGTTCAGTTTGTATTATTCGTTTCATAATTGTAGCAGGCACTACTACTTGTCCATTACCTGTTACATACCATCCATGTGAATTCTTCTGTGCCTTTACCAAATCGGCTAATTTTTCATCTTCTTGGGTATAAAAGGGATTTACAGAGAGATGAGCAGTAATCGGGCTTACCTTAGTAGGTATTAGAGCTAATTCAGTCCATACTTGCCGTGCAGCAATTTTGGCTGCCTGGTCTGCCTTCATGTTTCCTTGTGCCACATCGCTGTCATCCCTCTGATGTCCTCGACAATGCATTACAGCCACTTGCTGAGGTAGTACCACAGCCTCTAATAACTGTAAGATCTCGGTTCGATATTTAATAATACTACCTTGAGCCGTCAACAATCCTCTTTCCTTCCATAAAGCTCCATGTATATGTATTATTCCAAAAGCGTATTTAGAATCTGCCCAAATATTCACCCTCTTATCCGTACTCGGTATTAAAGCCCGAATTAGAGCGACCAGTTCTGCCTTTTGCGCTGACGTTCCTGGCATTAATGCCTTTGCTTCAATTACTTCAAGCTTAGTAACCACAGCATATCCAGAATATCGTGTTCCATTCTCAACAAAGCTGCTACCGTCTGTAAATAATGTCCAGTCAGGATTTACAAGGGGAATATCTTTCAGATCTACCCTACTGGCGTAAGTTTGTTCGATCACCTCAATACAATCATGTTCCAGCTCGCCTTCCTCTATTTTGCTACCTAAAAATTCAGCGGGATTCAAACATGTTGTTATCTTTAAAAATATATCATCCTGTTCTCTCAATATTGCCTGATATTTCAACATTCTACTGGATGACAACCAATGACCCCCCTTTTGTTCCAAAACTGCAATCACCATGTGGGGCACAAATACTTCCATTTTTGTTCCCAATGTCAATTTTCTAGCTTCTTGGACTAACATTACAGTAGCAGCCACTGCTCGGAGGCAAGAAGGCCATCCGGCACTTACCATATCCAACTGCTTGGAAAAATAGCCCACCGGTCTCTTCCATGATCCAATTCGTTGAGTTAAAACTCCAAGCGCTAGTCGTTGCCGCTCATGTACAAAGAGTTGAAATGTTTTTGTCAAATCAGGCAATCCTAATGCTGGGGCTTCTTGCAGAGCCTGTTTTAAGTCTTGAAAAGCCCTTTTACACTCTAAACTCCAAACTAATTGTGGCTCTTTTAAAGCTGCATACAGTGGTTTGGCTAACAGTCCATAATTCAAAATCCAGAGTCTGCACCACCCTGTCATTCCTAGAAAAGTTCGTAACTCGTGCAAATTTCTAGGTTCAGGGATGGCACAAATCGCTTGTATTCTATTCACCCCCAACCGTCTTTGTCCTTGGGAAATTTCACATCCCAGATATATCACTTTTTCCTGGGCAATTTGGGCTTTTTCCTTAGAAACTCGATAACCGCTCTGTCCCAGTAAATTTAATCACGCAACTGTAACAGTAATGCAGTTTTCATACCTTTCTGTCGCCACGAAAATGTCATCCACATATTGCAACAATAAGTATGCTTTTGATGGTAATTGAAAATATCCTTGCTCCTTCCAATCCTCCAGTTCTCGTGCCAGCTGATTCCCAAATATTGTAGGACTGTTTTTGAAGCCTTGTGGTAACCTGGTCCAGGTCAGCTGTCGTTTTCGTCCTGTATCCGGATTTTCCCATTCAAACGCAAATAATTTCCTACTTTGTAATGCCAATGGGATGCAGAAGAAAGCATCTTTTAAATCAATTACAGAAAAGTATCTAAATTGTTCTGCCACAGATGTTAACAATGTATAAGGATTTGCTACTACTGGATGTATATCTTTAACTATTTCGTTTACAGCTCTTAAATCTTGAACTAACCTATAATCTCCGTTAGGTTTTCTTATAGGAAATATCGGTGTATTATATTCAGATTCACATTCTTCTAACACATTGTGCATCAAAAATTTTGCAATTAATGGTGCTACCCCTTTCCTAGCTTCTAACTGTATAGGATATTGTCTAACTCTTACCGGTTGGACACCTTCTTTCAATTCTACTATGACAGGTTTTGCTGCTTTCGCTAATCCCGGTACTTGTGTCTCCCATACCCATGGTACTACAGCGTTTTCTACCTCTATTGGTATTGTTGTATTAGCTATTTCTTTTACTATAAATATTCTAGCTATTTCTTCCTCAGGCATCTGCAACTTAGCTTTTCCATTTTCAAATATTATTTTAGCATTAAATCTTGACAATAAATCTCGTCCTAACAAAGATGTAGGACAATCCGGTACATAGAGAAATTCATGATCTAATTCTTTACCCCTAAAATTTAGATGCAATGGCCGCAGAAAGGGCCGTTGCTCTGTTTTTCCTGTAGCTCCTACCACAGTTATCATCGTATCTCCTATCTTTCCTAAACAAGTATTTAAAACAGAATAAGTTGCCCCAGTATCTACCAATAATTGTTTCTCTTCCCCATCAATTTCTGTTGTCACTTTTAATCCATCACTTAGTCAGCTACTATGTTGCCCCAAATGTCCTAACATCATTGTTTCTGCCATTGGTGTTCCTCCTACTGAAGTCTGCTGGGCCAAATTCATTTTCACTGGGCACTCATTTTTCCAATGTCCCTGTTGTCTGCAAAACGCACACTGATTTATCCCTAGCTGATTTTGAGGTATTCCCCGCATGCCTCCTACCCTGTATCCTCCTCGACCTCGTCCTCTACTTCTGCCTCTTATTCCTTGATTTACTCGTTGTAACATTGCTAATAATCCTGCCTGATTTCTCTTTGTGTTTTTTTTTTTTTTTTTTCTCCCTATTATTGTACACTTTCCAGCTGATTGCTTCCAAATTACTAAATCTCCTGGGGAAAAAGGAACTTTCCCATATACTTTATCAGTCCCCGAAATTGCCTCTCGTAAAGGGGCTAATAATACTTTACTGTTTTGCTCTTGTTCCTTCCTCCCTTGTCTTGTTCTCTGTGCAATTGGGGTTCGTTGCGCTTGTCTTGGGCATGATGAATGCCCTGGCGAACCCTTCGGTGTTAACTTAATCTGGATCGCTCCAGTATTAATTGATTCTGACGGTTTTACCGCCTTAATACTATCAGTATCACTATCGTCCCCTGCATCTATATCGGACATCACAGGGGCCGTCGGTGATGCTAAAAGTGATACCTCCTCTGGCTCTCTTATTGAATTTTGTATTGCCAAACAAGTCATACGCTTCTTATTACCTACACATCCTTCACATTTTGTTTTATCTTTTTTTCGGGATGTACCAACAACATTCCACATTCTCTCTGCATATCTGGATGATTACGTATATCATAAAATAGATCAACATATGGTACTTCATCCCATTTTTCAAGTTCTTAACAATATCTCATTAATGGACCTATAACACCCGGATCTAAACTTCCGTGTTCAGGCCACCGGGGTCCATCATACTCATATTGTGGCCACCAATTCGTACAATAATCTATAAATCGACTTTTACTCATACTCTGAAAATATCCCGCACTTTTCCAATGCTTTAATAAACATCCTAACGGAGAATTATCCGGTATTACCATGGTCTTACACATTCACTCCACACACACACACACACACTAAATCTACGGGGTAGAAAACGGAAAGATAGCCTCTGATGGGAAACAAAAGACCAAACCAAACTCACGAGACAGCCACGTATGTCCGTGAGTGCTGGACCTGCGGGGCTTTCGCTCCGTCTGACGGCCAGCGCCTAGGCTTCCACAGACCAGACCTCGAGCTCGTTAGCCCAACCTTGCGTGAATCGCCGTCACGTCTTATTAGGCAGGCACCCGACCAAATATTACAATAAAGCACCTTCGGGCTTACCACTTTGGGACGTCAGGAGCAGCGCAGAGCGGGCGCAGCCGATGGCTCCCCGAGAATTCCTCGGTGCCGGCACGGAGCAAAATCGGAAAGCGAACCGTCAACACTACTCCCGAAGTCCCATCTGGGTCGCCAGAAAACTGTTGCCCGTAAAGAAACACATAACTACGAAAGCAGTTATATGCGGTGCTTTATTCGGGGCCCGGGGTCTCAGGGACTCATGTCCAAAGCTGAGAATCCCAAATCCCCGTTTAACTTGGTTAATATTTATAGTGTTCGGTTACGTAACATAATCAACAGAATTGCTAAGCTACATGATTGTTTCCCATTTATAGTTTCTTCAGTTACTGTTGCCAAGATTTGCTTATCATTTACCTAGTTCATCAGATTGTGCTGTACCTAGTTCATCAGATTGTACTGTACCCACTTCATCAGATTGTACTGTACCCAACACCTGCAATTATACCTTCATCTTGTCTACCAAGTATAACCTATTCTAATCAATATAATGTAACAATTCCCCCCTTTGAAAATACTTCAAGTCTTCCAGACTGCAAGGATTTTCATCATCAGTTCCGCAGATTTCCATATTCTTTGGACCGTCTCAAACCGGTGATTGTAGCTGCAATGAATTATTTCCAATGTCTTCATATCTCGGGGGAAGTTCATGATTCTTCCTGGTAACAGCTTTTAAAATTTTCCCCAAGCGTTGCCGTTCCTTATTAACAATATTTTGAATCAAACGCAACACTCCCATAATAGCTAACATAATAATTATAATTATTATACACCATTGAATTAAAGATGCTACCCAACCAGAGATGTTCAATCCAAATGACTTTGCTAAAGCAGCAACCCAATTATGGGTACTTTCTTCTCTTTCTTCCTCAGTTGCATGTTCAATTTGCGTTAGCTGAGACAAATCACGTTCTACCGCGGCTGTAACATTCGGAATATGTACACAACAATGATCAATCTTATCTCGTAAATAACCACATACTCCATGTTCTTTTAGCAACAGCATATCTAATGCCATTCTATTTTGCAGGGTCATTTTTGTGGTTGCCTGTAATTGTAAGTTTATTTCCTTAAATCCTTCTTTAGTCACTCTTGCTAGCCTTTCCGTTTGTCCTAACAACCGGTACAACATTTCTCTATTCCGATAAGTACTAATTGGAGCAAACAATGATTCTAAAGCCCAACCTAACTTCACACCGGATGATGGTTCTTGCCAATCATCATCATCCTTTATTTCTCTCTTCATTATCCATAAATTTTCTAATCTACCCTTAAATGGCGCTTTCTTCCAAATTGGGCAGAGAGTTGGTAACCCTAAAGTTATTTCAGTCACCAACCCATCCAAGGGGAGGTGAGTCGTCCATTGTCCATCACTTGTAACCCAAACTAAATTTCCTGTGCTCCTGATCGTAGTTCTACAATCTATTCCCACTCCGAATTGTATTACAGGTTCACTCATGGAGTATTTAATTCCTCTACAGGCACAACCTGTCCTTAATGCAAGGACCACAGGTGGAAAGGTAGCTTCACTTTCGGGGTGTCACAAGTGTATACTTTTGTACAGTTCTAGACTGGGTGTTTTTCAGCTAACTTTCTTTTGCATTGGATTTTCTTGTGTTTCCTGTTGTGGCGCCTGGATTATTTGTATTGGTTGCATTTCGTCTTTTTCCAAATCTTTTAACTCTCTCCTGGCTCTGTTTCTTTTCTGCATAGGTTCTGATTTTGCAGTAACCTCTAATGCCCTTTTTCCATAATCAAAACCCTCTTTAATCCAAACAATACAGGTGTAGTTTCCTACATCTGTCTTACTTACATTTCGCAATGATAAAATCATAGTACCCCTTCGTGTATCACTATCCCATCGGATTGTGAACCCAGTTGACAATTTGGACTCATTCTTCTGCCAATAGCAACTAATGTCTTGGATTGAACTTCTCATATCTCCAACAAAATCACAAGTCAAATTTACATCCATTCGTTCTTCTATATGTACAGTAGCATATGTATGTATTATTTGAGCGAAACCATTACTTAATCCTACCCAGCATAGTATTACCAAGATGTAAATCTCAGTTTTGTAGGAGTGATCATTTTTACCCCCCATTGTGATGGTACCTTCTTCACTCTGGTATAATGAATCCAATTATCAATTCCTGCTACTTTCACAGCGGTAAATGTTATCAATAGCACCAAATAAAGTCCATGCCACTGTTCCTTTAAAGGCTCCGTTTGCCAATTTCGAACATACGCTTGGTCTCCTGGTTGATTCTCCAACGGCAAAGGGCGATTCCAGATGATCGCGGCACGTAAGGCTGTGAGTAATCTGCTTAAAGAAATTATATAACTATAAACATCTTGATCTCCTTGGAGGTGTAAATCTGCACTTCCCATTCCCTTCGTTGGTGCAGTATATGGCTTACCGTACAGAATTTCATAGGGACTTACAGACAACCCTTCTCTAGGTTTTATACGAATTCTCAATAAAGCAAGGGGCAATGCCTGTGGCCATTGGATTTGAGCTTCCTGGCATATCTTTTTAATTTGTCCTTTTAATGTTTGATTCTTCCTTTCTACCTTTCCACTAGATTGTGGCCTCCATGGTGTATGTAAATCCCAGCTAATTCCAAGCATTTCACTAATTTCCTGTACTATTTTAGCTATAAAGTGTGGGCCTCGATCTGAAGAAATTCCTAAAGGTACCCCAAATCTAGGTATGATCTCTTTTAACAAAGTTTTTACTACTTCTCTAGCTTGATTCGTTCTACAGGGAAATGCTTCTAGCCACCCTGAAAAGGTACATACGTATACCAATAAATACTTAAACCCTTTTGATTTAGGTAATTCTGCAAAATCCACTTGCCAATAGTCACCTGGTTCTATTCCCACTTTCAAAGTTCCCATTTGAATTTGTTTTCGTATTACCGGATTATTCTTTAAACATACTGGACACTTCGCATTCACCCCTTTTGCTATTGTTAACATTTGTGCAGATATAATGCTCCGCTTTAAAAACTGCACCAATGCTTCTGCTCCCCAATGGCATTTATTATGTTCAGTTTGTATTATTCGTTTCATAATTGTAGCAGGCACTACTACTTGTCCATTACCTGTTACATACCATCCATGTGAATTCTTCTGTGCCTTTACCAAATCGGCTAATTTTTCATCTTCTTGGGTATAAAAGGGATTTACAGAGAGATGAGCAGTAATCGGGCTTACCTTAGTAGGTATTAGAGCTAATTCAGTCCATACTTGCCGTGCAGCAATTTTGGCTGCCTGGTCTGCCTTCATGTTTCCTTGTGCCACATCGCTGTCATCCCTCTGATGTCCTCGACAATGCATTACAGCCACTTGCTGAGGTAGTACCACAGCCTCTAATAACTGTAAGATCTCGGTTCGATATTTAATAATACTACCTTGAGCCGTCAACAATCCTCTTTCCTTCCATAAAGCTCCATGTATATGTATTATTCCAAAAGCGTATTTAGAATCTGCCCAAATATTCACCCTCTTATCCGTACTCGGTATTAAAGCCCGAATTAGAGCGACCAGTTCTGCCTTTTGCGCTGACGTTCCTGGCATTAATGCCTTTGCTTCAATTACTTCAAGCTTAGTAACCACAGCATATCCAGAATATCATGTTCCATTCTCAACAAAGCTGCTACCGTCTGTAAATAATGTCCAGTCAGGATTTACAAGGGGAATATCTTTCAGATCTACCCTACTGGCATAAGTTTGTTCGATCACCTCAATACAATCATGTTCCAGCTCGCCTTCCTCTATTTTGCTACCTAAAAATTCAGCGGGATTCAAACATGTTGTTATCTTTAAAAATATATCATCCTGTTCTCTCAATATTGCCTGATATTTCAACATTCTACTGGATGACAACCAATGACCCCCCTTTTGTTCCAAAACTGCAATCACCATGTGGGGCACAAATACTTCCATTTTTGTTCCCAATGTCAATTTTCTAGCTTCTTGGACTAACATTACAGTAGCAGCCACTGCTCGGAGGCAAGAAGGCCATCCGGCACTTACCATATCCAACTGCTTGGAAAAATAGCCCACCGGTCTCTTCCATGATCCAATTCGTTGAGTTAAAACTCCAAGCGCTAGTCGTTGCCGCTCATGTACAAAGAGTTGAAATGTTTTTGTCAAATCAGGCAATCCTAATGCTGGGGCTTCTTGCAGAGCCTGTTTTAAGTCTTGAAAAGCCCTTTTACACTCTAAACTCCAAACTAATTGTGGCTCTTTTAAAGCTGCATACAGTGGTTTGGCTAACAGTCCATAATTCAAAATCCAGAGTCTGCACCACCCTGTCATTCCTAGAAAAGTTCGTAACTCGTGCAAATTTCTAGGTTCAGGGATGGCACAAATCGCTTGTATTCTATTCACCCCCAACCGTCTTTGTCCTTGGGAAATTTCACATCCCAGATATATCACTTTTTCCCGGGCAATTTGGGCTTTTTCCTTAGAAACTCGATAACCGCTCTGTCCCAGTAAATTTAATCACGCAACTGTAACAGTAATGCAGTTTTCATACCTTTCTGTCGCCACGAAAATGTCATCCACATATTGCAACAATAAGTATGCTTTTGATGGTAATTGAAAATATCCTTGCTCCTTCCAATCCTCCAGTTCTCGTGCCAGCTGATTCCCAAATATTGTAGGACTGTTTTTGAAGCCTTGTGGTAACCTGGTCCAGGTCAGCTGTCGTTTTCGTCCTGTATCCGGATTTTCCCATTCAAACGCAAATAATTTCCTACTTTGTAATGCCAATGGGATGCAGAAGAAAGCATCTTTTAAATCAATTACAGAAAAGTATCTAAATTGTTCTGCCACAGATGTTAACAATGTATAAGGATTTGCTACTACTGGATGTATATCTTTAACTATTTCGTTTACAGCTCTTAAATCTTGAACTAACCTATAATCTCCGTTAGGTTTTCTTATAGGAAATATCGGTGTATTATATTCAGATTCACATTCTTCTAACACATTGTGCATCAAAAATTTTGCAATTAATGGTGCTACCCCTTTCCTAGCTTCTAACTGTATAGGATATTGTCTAACTCTTACCGGTTGGACACCTTCTTTCAATTCTACTATGACAGGTTTTGCTGCTTTCGCTAATCCCGGTACTTGTGTCTCCCATACCCATGGTACTACAGCGTTTTCTACCTCTATTGGTATTGTTGTATTAGCTATTTCTTTTACTATAAATATTCTAGCTATTTCTTCCTCAGGCATCTGCAACTTAGCTTTTCCATTTTCAAATATTATTTTAGCATTAAATCTTGACAATAAATCTCGTCCTAACAAAGATGTAGGACAATCCGGTACATAGAGAAATTCATGATCTAATTCTTTACCCCTAAAATTTAGATGCAATGGCCGCAGAAAGGGCCGTTGCTCTGTTTTTCCTGTAGCTCCTACCACAGTTATCATCGTATCTCCTATCTTTCCTAAACAAGTATTTAAAACAGAATAAGTTGCCCCAGTATCTACCAATAATTGTTTCTCTTCCCCATCAATTTCTGTTGTCACTTTTAATCCATCACTTAGTCAGCTACTATGTTGCCCCAAATGTCCTAACATCATTGTTTCTGCCATTGGTGTTCCTCCTACTGAAGTCTGCTGGGCCAAATTCATTTTCACTGGGCACTCATTTTTCCAATGTCCCTGTTGTCTGCAAAACGCACACTGATTTATCCCTAGCTGATTTTGAGGTATTCCCCGCATGCCTCCTACCCTGTATCCTCCTCGACCTCGTCCTCTACTTCTGCCTCTTATTCCTTGATTTACTCGTTGTAACATTGCTAATAATCCTGCCTGATTTCTCTTTGTGGTTTTTTTTTTTTTTTTCTCCCTATTATTGTACACTTTCCAGCTGATTGCTTCCAAATTACTAAATCTCCTGGGGAAAAAGGAACTTTCCCATATACTTTATCAGTCCCCGAAATTGCCTCTCGTAAAGGGGCTAATAATACTTTACTGTTTTGCTCTTGTTCCTTCCTCCCTTGTCTTGTTCTCTGTGCAATTGGGGTTCGTTGCGCTTGTCTTGGGCATGATGAATGCCCTGGCGAACCCTTCGGTGTTAACTTAATCTGGATCGCTCCAGTATTAATTGATTCTGACGGTTTTACCGCCTTAATACTATCAGTATCACTATCGTCCCCTGCATCTATATCGGACATCACAGGGGCCGTCGGTGATGCTAAAAGTGATACCTCCTCTGGCTCTCTTATTGAATTTTGTATTGCCAAACAAGTCATACGCTTCTTATTACCTACACATCCTTCACATTTTGTTTTATCTTTTTTTCGGGATGTACCAACAACATTCCACATTCTCTCTGCATATCTGGATGATTACGTATATCATAAAATAGATCAACATATGGTACTTCATCCCATTTTTCAAGTTCTTAACAATATCTCATTAATGGACCTATAACACCCGGATCTAAACTTCCGTGTTCAGGCCACCGGGGTCCATCATACTCATATTGTGGCCACCAATTCGTACAATAATCTATAAATCGACTTTTACTCATACTCTGAAAATATCCCGCACTTTTCCAATGCTTTAATAAACATCCTAACGGAGAATTATCCGGTATTACCATGGTCTTACACATTCACTCCACACACACACACACACTAAATCTACGGGGTAGAAAACGGAAAGATAGCCTCTGATGGGAAACAAAAGACCAAACCAAACTCACGAGACAGCCACGTATGTCCGTGAGTGCTGGACCTGCGGGGCTTTCGCTCCGTCTGACGGCCAGCGCCTAGGCTTCCACAGACCAGACCTCGAGCTCGTTAGCCCAACCTTGCGTGAATCGCCGTCACGTCTTATTAGGCAGGCACCCGACCAAATATTACAATAAAGCACCTTCGGGCTTACCACTTTGGGACGTCAGGAGCAGCGCAGAGCGGGCGCAGCCGATGGCTCCCCGAGAATTCCTCGGTGCCGGCACGGAGCAAAATCGGAAAGCGAACCGTCAACACTACTCCCGAAGTCCCATCTGGGTCGCCAGAAAACTGTTGCCCGTAAAGAAACACATAACTACGAAAGCAGTTATATGCGGTGCTTTATTCGGGGCCCGGGGTCTCAGGGACTCATGTCCAAAGC
Source organism: Apteryx mantelli (assembly GCF_036417845.1). Taxonomy (NCBI): domain Eukaryota; kingdom Metazoa; phylum Chordata; class Aves; order Apterygiformes; family Apterygidae; genus Apteryx; species Apteryx mantelli. Next base: position 171,660 of record NW_027118503.1, on the reverse strand, counting down.
TGAGAATCCCAAATCCCCGTTTAACTTGGTTAATATTTATAGTGTTCGGTTACGTAACATAATCAACAGAATTGCTAAGCTACATGATTGTTTCCCATTTATAGTTTCTTCAGTTACTGTTGCCAAGATTTGCTTATCATTTACCTAGTTCATCAGATTGTGCTGTACCTAGTTCATCAGATTGTACTGTACCCACTTCATCAGATTGTACTGTACCCAACACCTGCAATTATACCTTCATCTTGTCTACCAAGTATAACCTATTCTAATCAATATAATGTAACAATTCCCCCCTTTGAAAATACTTCAAGTCTTCCAGACTGCAAGGATTTTCATCATCAGTTCCGCAGATTTCCATATTCTTTGGACCGTCTCAAACCGGTGATTGTAGCTGCAATGAATTATTTCCAATGTCTTCATATCTCGGGGGAAGTTCATGATTCTTCCTGGTAACAGCTTTTAAAATTTTCCCCAAGCGTTGCCGTTCCTTATTAACAATATTTTGAATCAAACGCAACACTCCCATAATAGCTAACATAATAATTATAATTATTATACACCATTGAATTAAAGATGCTACCCAACCAGAGATGTTCAATCCAAATGACTTTGCTAAAGCAGCAACCCAATTATGGGTACTTTCTTCTCTTTCTTCCTCAGTTGCATGTTCAATTTGCGTTAGCTGAGACAAATCACGTTCTACCGCGGCTGTAACATTCGGAATATGTACACAACAATGATCAATCTTATCTCGTAAATAACCACATACTCCATGTTCTTTTAGCAACAGCATATCTAATGCCATTCTATTTTGCAGGGTCATTTTTGTGGTTGCCTGTAATTGTAAGTTTATTTCCTTAAATCCTTCTTTAGTCACTCTTGCTAGCCTTTCCGTTTGTCCTAACAACCGGTACAACATTTCTCTATTCCGATAAGTACTAATTGGAGCAAACAATGATTCTAAAGCCCAACCTAACTTCACACCGGATGATGGTTCTTGCCAATCATCATCATCCTTTATTTCTCTCTTCATTATCCATAAATTTTCTAATCTACCCTTAAATGGCGCTTTCTTCCAAATTGGGCAGAGAGTTGGTAACCCTAAAGTTATTTCAGTCACCAACCCATCCAAGGGGAGGTGAGTCGTCCATTGTCCATCACTTGTAACCCAAACTAAATTTCCTGTGCTCCTGATCGTAGTTCTACAATCTATTCCTACTCCGAATTGTATTACAGGTTCACTCATGGAGTATTTAATTCCTCTACAGGCACAACCTGTCCTTAATGCAAGGACCACAGGTGGAAAGGTAGCTTCACTTTCGGGGTGTCACAAGTGTATACTTTTGTACAGTTCTAGACTGGGTGTTTTTCAGCTAACTTTCTTTTGCATTGGATTTTCTTGTGTTTCCTGTTGTGGCGCCTGGATTATTTGTATTGGTTGCATTTCGTCTTTTTCCAAATCTTTTAACTCTCTCCTGGCTCTGTTTCTTTTCTGCATAGGTTCTGATTTTGCAGTAACCTCTAATGCCCTTTTTCCATAATCAAAACTCTCTTTAATCCAAACAATACAGGTGTAGTTTCCTACATCTGTCTTACTTACATTTCGCAATGATAAAATCATAGTACCCCTTCGTGTATCACTATCCCATCGGATTGTGAACCCAGTTGACAATTTGGACTCATTCTTCTGCCAATAGCAACTAATGTCTTGGATTGAACTTCTCATATCTCCAACAAAATCACAAGTCAAATTTACATCCATTCGTTCTTCTATATGTACAGTAGCATATGTATGTATTATTTGAGCGAAACCATTACTTAATCCTACCCAGCATAGTATTACCAAGATGTAAATCTCAGTTTTGTAGGAGTGATCATTTTTACCCCCCATTGTGATGGTACCTTCTTCACTCTGGTATAATGAATCCAATTATCAATTCCTGCTACTTTCACAGCGGTAAATGTTATCAATAGCACCAAATAAAGTCCATGCCACTGTTCCTTTAAAGGCTCCGTTTGCCAATTTCGAACATACGCTTGGTCTCCTGGTTGATTCTCCAACGGCAAAGGGCGATTCCAGATGATCGCGGCACGTAAGGCTGTGAGTAATCTGCTTAAAGAAATTATATAACTATAAACATCTTGATCTCCTTGGAGGTGTAAATCTGCACTTCCCATTCCCTTCGTTGGTGCAGTATATGGCTTACCGTACAGAATTTCATAGGGACTTACAGACAACCCTTCTCTAGGTTTTATACGAATTCTCAATAAAGCAAGGGGCAATGCCTGTGGCCATTGGATTTGAGCTTCCTGGCATATCTTTTTAATTTGTCCTTTTAATGTTTGATTCTTCCTTTCTACCTTTCCACTAGATTGTGGCCTCCATGGTGTATGTAAATCCCAGCTAATTCCAAGCATTTCACTAATTTCCTGTACTATTTTAGCTATAAAGTGTGGGCCTCGATCTGAAGAAATTCCTAAAGGTACCCCAAATCTAGGTATGATCTCTTTTAACAAAGTTTTTACTACTTCTCTAGCTTGATTCGTTCTACAGGGAAATGCTTCTAGCCACCCTGAAAAGGTACATACGTATACCAATAAATACTTAAACCCTTTTGATTTAGGTAATTCTGCAAAATCCACTTGCCAATAGTCACCTGGTTCTATTCCCACTTTCAAAGTTCCCATTTGAATTTGTTTTCGTATTACCGGATTATTCTTTAAACATACTGGACACTTCGCATTCACCCCTTTTGCTATTGTTAACATTTGTGCAGATATAATGCTCCGCTTTAAAAACTGCACCAATGCTTCTGCTCCCCAATGGCATTTATTATGTTCAGTTTGTATTATTCGTTTCATAATTGTAGCAGGCACTACTACTTGTCCATTACCTGTTACATACCATCCATGTGAATTCTTCTGTGCCTTTACCAAATCGGCTAATTTTTCATCTTCTTGGGTATAAAAGGGATTTACAGAGAGATGAGCAGTAATCGGGCTTACCTTAGTAGGTATTAGAGCTAATTCAGTCCATACTTGCCGTGCAGCAATTTTGGCTGCCTGGTCTGCCTTCATGTTTCCTTGTGCCACATCGCTGTCATCCCTCTGATGTCCTCGACAATGCATTACAGCCACTTGCTGAGGTAGTACCACAGCCTCTAATAACTGTAAGATCTCGGTTCGATATTTAATAATACTACCTTGAGCCGTCAACAATCCTCTTTCCTTCCATAAAGCTCCATGTATATGTATTATTCCAAAAGCGTATTTAGAATCTGCCCAAATATTCACCCTCTTATCCGTACTCGGTATTAAAGCCCGAATTAGAGCGACCAGTTCTGCCTTTTGCGCTGACGTTCCTGGCATTAATGCCTTTGCTTCAATTACTTCAAGCTTAGTAACCACAGCATATCCAGAATATCGTGTTCCATTCTCAACAAAGCTGCTACCGTCTGTAAATAATGTCCAGTCAGGATTTACAAGGGGAATATCTTTCAGATCTACCCTACTGGCGTAAGTTTGTTCGATCACCTCAATACAATCATGTTCCAGCTCGCCTTCCTCTATTTTGCTACCTAAAAATTCAGCGGGATTCAAACATGTTGTTATCTTTAAAAATATATCATCCTGTTCTCTCAATATTGCCTGATATTTCAACATTCTACTGGATGACAACCAATGACCCCCCTTTTGTTCCAAAACTGCAATCACCATGTGGGGCACAAATACTTCCATTTTTGTTCCCAATGTCAATTTTCTAGCTTCTTGGACTAACATTACAGTAGCAGCCACTGCTCGGAGGCAAGAAGGCCATCCGGCACTTACCATATCCAACTGCTTGGAAAAATAGCCCACCGGTCTCTTCCATGATCCAATTCGTTGAGTTAAAACTCCAAGCGCTAGTCGTTGCCGCTCATGTACAAAGAGTTGAAATGTTTTTGTCAAATCAGGCAATCCTAATGCTGGGGCTTCTTGCAGAGCCTGTTTTAAGTCTTGAAAAGCCCTTTTACACTCTAAACTCCAAACTAATTGTGGCTCTTTTAAAGCTGCATACAGTGGTTTGGCTAACAGTCCATAATTCAAAATCCAGAGTCTGCACCACCCTGTCATTCCTAGAAAAGTTCGTAACTCGTGCAAATTTCTAGGTTCAGGGATGGCACAAATCGCTTGTATTCTATTCACCCCCAACCGTCTTTGTCCTTGGGAAATTTCACATCCCAGATATATCACTTTTTCCCGGGCAATTTGGGCTTTTTCCTTAGAAACTCGATAACCGCTCTGTCCCAGTAAATTTAATCACGCAACTGTAACAGTAATGCAGTTTTCATACCTTTCTGTCGCCACGAAAATGTCATCCACATATTGCAACAATAAGTATGCTTTTGATGGTAATTGAAAATATCCTTGCTCCTTCCAATCCTCCAGTTCTCGTGCCAGCTGATTCCCAAATATTGTAGGACTGTTTTTGAAGCCTTGTGGTAACCTGGTCCAGGTCAGCTGTCGTTTTCGTCCTGTATCCGGATTTTCCCATTCAAACGCAAATAATTTCCTACTTTGTAATGCCAATGGGATGCAGAAGAAAGCATCTTTTAAATCAATTACAGAAAAGTATCTAAATTGTTCTGCCACAGATGTTAACAATGTATAAGGATTTGCTACTACTGGATGTATATCTTTAACTATTTCGTTTACAGCTCTTAAATCTTGAACTAACCTATAATCTCCGTTAGGTTTTCTTATAGGAAATATCGGTGTATTATATTCAGATTCACATTCTTCTAACACATTGTGCATCAAAAATTTTGCAATTAATGGTGCTACCCCTTTCCTAGCTTCTAACTGTATAGGATATTGTCTAACTCTTACCGGTTGGACACCTTCTTTCAATTCTACTATGACAGGTTTTGCTGCTTTCGCTAATCCCGGTACTTGTGTCTCCCATACCCATGGTACTACAGCGTTTTCTACCTCTATTGGTATTGTTGTATTAGCTATTTCTTTTACTATAAATATTCTAGCTATTTCTTCCTCAGGCATCTGCAACTTAGCTTTTCCATTTTCAAATATTATTTTAGCATTAAATCTTGACAATAAATCTCGTCCTAACAAAGATGTAGGACAATCCGGTACATAGAGAAATTCATGATCTAATTCTTTACCCCTAAAATTTAGATGCAATGGCCGCAGAAAGGGCCGTTGCTCTGTTTTTCCTGTAGCTCCTACCACAGTTATCATCGTATCTCCTATCTTTCCTAAACAAGTATTTAAAACAGAATAAGTTGCCCCAGTATCTACCAATAATTGTTTCTCTTCCCCATCAATTTCTGTTGTCACTTTTAATCCATCACTTAGTCAGCTACTATGTTGCCCCAAATGTCCTAACATCATTGTTTCTGCCATTGGTGTTCCTCCTACTGAAGTCTGCTGGGCCAAATTCATTTTCACTGGGCACTCATTTTTCCAATGTCCCTGTTGTCTGCAAAACGCACACTGATTTATCCCTAGCTGATTTTGAGGTATTCCCCGCATGCCTCCTACCCTGTATCCTCCTCGACCTCGTCCTCTACTTCTGCCTCTTATTCCTTGATTTACTCGTTGTAACATTGCTAATAATCCTGCCTGATTTCTCTTTGTGGTTTTTTTTTTTTTTTTCTCCCTATTATTGTACACTTTCCAGCTGATTGCTTCCAAATTACTAAATCTCCTGGGGAAAAAGGAACTTTCCCATATACTTTATCAGTCCCCGAAATTGCCTCTCGTAAAGGGGCTAATAATACTTTACTGTTTTGCTCTTGTTCCTTCCTCCCTTGTCTTGTTCTCTGTGCAATTGGGGTTCGTTGCGCTTGTCTTGGGCATGATGAATGCCCTGGCGAACCCTTCGGTGTTAACTTAATCTGGATCGCTCCAGTATTAATTGATTCTGACGGTTTTACCGCCTTAATACTATCAGTATCACTATCGTCCCCTGCATCTATATCGGACATCACAGGGGCCGTCGGTGATGCTAAAAGTGATACCTCCTCTGGCTCTCTTATTGAATTTTGTATTGCCAAACAAGTCATACGCTTCTTATTACCTACACATCCTCCACGTTTTGTTTTATCTTTTTTTCGGGATGTACCAACAACATTCCACATTCTCTCTGCATATCTGGATGATTACGTATATCATAAAATAGATCAACATATGGTACTTCATCCCATTTTTCAAGTTCTTAACAATATCTCATTAATGGACCTATAACACCCGGATCTAAACTTCCGTGTTCAGGCCACCGGGGTCCATCATACTCATATTGTGGCCACCAATTCGTACAATAATCTATAAATCGACTTTTACTCATACTCTGAAAATATCCCGCACTTTTCCAATGCTTTAATAAACATCCTAACGGAGAATTATCCGGTATTACCATGGTCTTACACATTCACTCCACACACACACACTAAATCTACAGGGTAGAAAACGGAAAGATAGCCTCTGATGGGAAACAAAAGACCAAACCAAACTCACGAGACAGCCACGTATGTCCGTGAGTGCTGGACCTGCGGGGCTTTCGCTCCGTCTGACGGCCAGCGCCTAGGCTTCCACAGACCAGACCTCGAGCTCGTTAGCCCAACCTTGCGTGAATCGCCGTCACGTCTTATTAGGCAGGCACCCGACCAAATATTACAATAAAGCACCTTCGGGCTTACCACTTTGGGACGTCAGGAGCAGCGCAGAGCGGGCGCAGCCGATGGCTCCCCGAGAATTCCTCGGTGCCGGCACGGAGCAAAATCGGAAAGCGAACCGTCAACACTACTCCCGAAGTCCCATCTGGGTCGCCAGAAAACTGTTGCCCGTAAAGAAACACATAACTACGAAAGCAGTTATATGCGGTGCTTTATTCGGGGCCCGGGGTCTCAGGGACTCATGTCCAAAGCTGAGAATCCCAAATCCCCGTTTAACTTGGTTAATATTTATAGTGTTCGGTTACGTAACATAATCAACAGAATTGCTAAGCTACATGATTGTTTCCCATTTATAGTTTCTTCAGTTACTGTTGCCAAGATTTGCTTATCATTTACCTAGTTCATCAGATTGTGCTGTACCTAGTTCATCAGATTGTACTGTACCCAGTTCATCAGATTGTACTGTACCCAGTTCATCAGATTGTACTGTACCCAAACACCTGCAATTATACCTTCATCTTGTCTACCAAGTATAACCTATTCTAATCAATATAATGTAACAATTCCCCCCTTTGAAAATACTTCAAGTCTTCCAGACTGCAAGGATTTTCATCATCAGTTCCGCAGATTTCCATATTCTTTGGACCGTCTCAAACTGGTGATTGTAGCTGCAATGAATTATTTCCAATGTCTTCATATCTCGGGGGAAGTTCATGATTCTTCCTGGTAACAGCTTTTAAAATTTTCCCCAAGTGTTGCCGTTCCTTATTAACAATATTTTGAATCAAACGCAACACTCCCATAATAGCTAACATAATAATTATAATTATTATACACCATTGAATTAAAGATGCTACCCAACCAGAGATGTTCAATCCAAATGACTTTGCTAAAGCAGCAACCCAATTATGGGTACTTTCTTCTCTTTCTTCCTCAGTTGCATGTTCAATTTGCGTTAGCTGAGACAAATCACGTTCTACCGCGGCTGTAACATTCGGAATATGTACACAACAATGATCAATCTTATCTCGTAAATAACCACATACTCCATGTTCTTTTAGCAACAGCATATCTAATGCCATTCTATTTTGCAGGGTCATTTTTGTGGTTGCCTGTAATTGTAAGTTTATTTCCTTAAATCCTTCTTTAGTCACTCTTGCTAGCCTTTCCGTTTGTCCTAACAACCGGTACAACATTTCTCTATTCCGATAAGCACTAATTGGAGCAAACAATGATTCTAAAGCCCAACCTAACTTCACACCGGATGATGGTTCTTGCCAATCATCATCATCCTTTATTTCTCTCTTCATTATCCATAAATTTTCTAATCTACCCTTAAATGGCGCTTTCGTCCAAATTGGGCAGAGAGTTGGTAACCCTAAAGTTATTTCAGTCACCAACCCATCCAAGGGGAGGTGAGTCGTCCATTGTCCATCACTTGTAACCCAAACTAAATTTCCTGTGCTCCTGATCGTAGTTCTACAATCTATTCCCACTCCGAATTGTATTACAGGTTCACTCATGGAGTATTTAATTCCTCTACAGGCACAACCTGTCCTTAATGCAAGGACCACAGGTGGAAAGGTAGCTTCACTTTCGGGGTGTCACAAGTGTATACTTTTGTACAGTTCTAGACTGGGTGTTTTTCAGCTAACTTTCTTTTGCATTGGATTTTCTTGTGTTTCCTGTTGTGGCGCCTGGATTATTTGTATTGGTTGCATTTCGTCTTTTTCCAAATCTTTTAACTCTCTCCTGGCTCTGTTTCTTTTCTGCATAGGTTCTGATTTTGCAGTAACCTCTAATGCCCTTTTTCCATAATCAAAACTCTCTTTAATCCAAACAATACAGGTGTAGTTTCCTACATCTGTCTTACTTACATTTCGCAATGATAAAATCATAGTACCCCTTCGTGTATCACTATCCCATCGGATTGTGAACCCAGTTGACAATTTGGACTCATTCTTCTGCCAATAGCAACTAATGTCTTGGATTGAACTTCTCATATCTCCAACAAAATCACAAGTCAAATTTACATCCATTCGTTCTTCTATATGTACAGTAGCATATGTATGTATTATTTGAGCGAAACCATTACTTAATCCTACCCAGCATAGTATTACCAAGATGTAAATCTCAGTTTTGTAGGAGTGATCATTTTTACCCCCCATTGTGATGGTACCTTCTTCACTCTGGTATAATGAATCCAATTATCAATTCCTGCTACTTTCACAGCGGTAAATGTTATCAATAGTACCAAATAAAGTCCATGCCACTGTTCCTTTAAAGGCTCCGTTTGCCAATTTCGAACATACGCTTGGTCTCCTGGTTGATTCTCCAACGGCAAAGGGCGATTCCAGATGATCGCGGCACGTAAGGCTGTGAGTAATCTGCTTAAAGAAATTATATAACTATAAACATCTTGATCTCCTTGGAGGTGTAAATCTGCACTTCCCATTCCCTTCGTTGGTGCAGTATATGGCTTACCGTACAGAATTTCATAGGGACTTACAGACAACCCTTCTCTAGGTTTTATACGAATTCTCAATAAAGCAAGGGGCAATGCCTGTGGCCATTGGATTTGAGCTTCCTGGCATATCTTTTTAATTTGTCCTTTTAATGTTTGATTCATCCTTTCTACCTTTCCACTAGATTGTGGCCTCCACGGTGTATGTAAATCCCAGCTAATTCCAAGCATTTCACTAATTTCCTGTACTATTTTAGCTATAAAGTGTGGGCCTCGATCTGAAGAAATTCCTAAAGGTACCCCAAATCTAGGTATGATCTCTTTTAACAAAGTTTTTACTACTTCTCTAGCTTGATTCGTTCTACAGGGAAATGCTTCTAGCCACCCTGAAAAGGTACATACGTATACCAATAAATACTGAAACCCTTTTGATTTAGGTAATTCTGCAAAATCCACTTGCCAATAGTCACCTGGTTCTATTCCCACTTTCAAAGTTCCCATTTGAATTTGTTTTCGTATTACCGGATTATTCTTTAAACATACTGGACACTTCGCATTCACCCCTTTTGCTATTGTTAACATTTGTGCAGATATAATGCTCCGCTTTAAAAACTGCACCAATGCTTCTGCTCCCCAATGGCATTTATTATGTTCAGTTTGTATTATTCGTTTCATAATTGTAGCAGGCACTACTACTTGTCCATTACCTGTTACATACCATCCATGTGAATTCTTCTGTGCCTTTACCAAATCGGCTAATTTTTCATCTTCTTGGGTATAAAAGGGATTTACAGAGAGATGAGCAGTAATCGGGCTTACCTTAGTAGGTATTAGAGCTAATTCAGTCCATACTTGCCGTGCAGCAATTTTGGCTGCCTGGTCTGCCTTCATGTTTCCTTGTGCCACATCGCTGCCATCCCTCTGATGTCCTCGACAATGCATTACAGCCACTTGCTGAGGTAGTACCACAGCCTCTAATAACTGTAAGATCTCGGTTCGATATTTAATAATACTACCTTGAGCCGTCAACAATCCTCTTTCCTTCCATAAAGCTCCATGTATATGTATTATTCCAAAAGCGTATTTAGAATCTGCCCAAATATTCACCCTCTTATCCGTACTCGGTATTAAAGCCCGAATTAGAGCGACCAGTTCTGCCTTTTGCGCTGACGTTCCTGGCATTAATGCCTTTGCTTCAATTACTTCAAGCTTAGTAACCACAGCATATCCAGAATATCGCGTTCCATTCTCAACAAAGCTGCTACCGTCTGTAAATAATGTCCAGTCAGGATTTACAAGGGGAATATCTTTCAGATCTACCCTACTGGCGTAAGTTTGTTCGATCACCTCAATACAATCATGTTCCAGCTCGCCTTCCTCTATTTTGCTACCTAAAAATTCAGCGGGATTCAAACATGTTGTTATCTTTAAAAATATATCATCCTGTTCTCTCAATATTGCCTGATATTTCAACATTCTACTGGATGACAACCAATGACCCCCCTTTTGTTCCAAAACTGCAATCACCATGTGGGGCACAAATACTTCCATTTTTGTTCCCAATGTCAATTTTCTAGCTTCTTGGACTAACATTACAGTAGCAGCCACTGCTCGGAGGCAAGAAGGCCATCCGGCACTTACCATATCCAACTGCTTGGAAAAATAGCCCACCGGTCTCTTCCATGATCCAATTCGTTGAGTTAAAACTCCAAGCGCTAGTCGTTGCCGCTCATGTACAAAGAGTTGAAATGTTTTTGTCAAATCAGGCAATCCTAATGCTGGGGCTTCTTGCAGAGCCTGTTTTAAGTCTTGAAAAGCCCTTTTACACTCTAAACTCCAAACTAATTGTGGCTCTTTTAAAGCTGCATACAGTGGTTTGGCTAACAGTCCATAATTCAAAATCCAGAGTCTGCACCACCCTGTCATTCCTAGAAAAGTTCGTAACTCGTGCAAATTTCTAGGTTCAGGGATGGCACAAATCGCTTGTATTCTATTCACCCCCAACCGTCTTTGTCCTTGGGAAATTTCACATCCCAGATATATCACTTTTTCCTGGGCAATTTGGGCTTTTTCCTTAGAAACTCGATAACCGCTCTGTCCCAGTAAATTTAATCACGCAACTGTAACAGTAATGCAGTTTTCATACCTTTCTGTCGCCACAAAAATGTCATCCACATATTGCAACAATAAGTATGCTTTTGATGGTAATTGAAAATATCCTTGCTCCTTCCAATCCTCCAGTTCTCGTGCCAGTTGATTCCCAAACATTGTAGGACTGTTTTTGAAGCCTTGTGGTAACCTGGTCCAGGTCAGCTGTCGTTTTCGTCCTGTATCCGGATTTTCCCATTCAAACGCAAATAATTTCCTACTTTGTAATGCCAATGGGATGCAGAAGAAAGCATCTTTTAAATCAATTACAGAAAAGTATCTAAATTGTTCTGCCACAGATGTTAACAATGTATAAGGATTTGCTACTACTGGATGTATATCTTTAACTATTTCGTTTACAGCTCTTAAATCTTGAACTAACCTATAATCTCCGTTAGGTTTTCTTATAGGAAATATTGGTGTATTATATTCAGATTCACATTCTTCTAACACATTGTGCATCAAAAATTTTGCAATTAATGGTGCTACCCCTTTCCTAGCTTCTAACTGTATAGGATATTGTCTAACTCTTACCGGTTGGACACCTTCTTTCAATTCTACTATGACAGGTTTTGCTGCTTTCGCTAATCCCGGTACTTGTGTCTCCCATACCCATGGTACTACAGCGTTTTCTACCTCTATTGGTATTGTTGTATTAGCTATTTCTTTTACTATAAATGTTCTAGCTATTTCTTCCTCAGGTATCTGCAACTTAGCTTTTCCATTTTCAAATATTATTTTAGCATTAAATCTTGACAATAAATCTCGTCCTAACAAAGATGTAGGACAATCCGGTACATAGAGAAATTCATGATCTAATTCTTTACCCCTAAAATTTAGATGCAATGGCCGCAGAAAGGGCCGTTGCTCTGTTTTTCCTGTAGCTCCTACCACAGTTATCATCGTATCTCCTATCTTTCCTAAACAAGTATTTAAAACAGAATAAGTTGCCCCAGTATCTACCAATAATTGTTTCTCTTCCCCATCAATTTCTGTTGTCACTTTTAATCCATCACTTAGTCAGCTACTATGTTGCCCCAAATGTCCTAACATCATTGTTTCTGCCATTGGTGTTCCTCCTACTGAAGTCTGCTGGGCCAAATTCATTTTCACTGGGCACTCATTTTTCCAATGTCCCTGTTGTCTGCAAAACGCACACTGATTTATCCCTAGCTGATTTTGAGGTATTCCCCGCATGCCTCCTACCCTGTATCCTCCTCGACCTCGTCCTCTACTTCTGCCTCTTATTCCTTGATTTACTCGTTGTAACATTGCTAATAATCCTGCCTGATTTCTCTTTGTGGTTTGTTTTTTTTTTTTTTTTTTTTCCCCTATTATTGTACACTTTCCAGCTGATTGCTTCCAAATTACTAAATCTCCTGGGGAAAAAGGAACTTTCCCATATACTTTATCAGTCCCCGAAATTGCCTCTCGTAAAGGGGCTAATAATACTTTACTGTTTTGCTCTTGTTCCTTCCTCCCTTGTCTTGTTCTCTGTGCAATTGGGGTTCGTTGCGCTTGTCTTGGGCATGATGAATGCCCTGGCGAACCCTTCGGTGTTAACTTAATCTGGATCGCTCCAGTATTAATTGATTCTGACGGTTTTACCGCCTTAATACTATCAGTATCACTATCGTCCCCTGCATCTATATCGGACATCACAGGGGCCGTCGGTGATGCTAAAAGTGATACCTCCTCTGGCTCTCTTATTGAATTTTGTATTGCCAAACAAGTCATACACTTCTTATTACCTACACATCCTTCACATTTTGTTTTATCTTTTTTTCGGGATGTACCAACAACATTCCACATTCTCTCTGCATATCTGGATGATTACGTATATCATAAAATAGATCAACATATGGTACTTCATCCCATTTTTCAAGTTCTTAACAATATCTCATTAATGGACCTATAACACCCGGATCTAAACTTCCGTGTTCAGGCCACCGGGGTCCATCATACTCATATTGTGGCCACCAATTCGTACAATAATCTATAAATCGACTTTTACTCATACTCTGAAAATATCCCGCACTTTTCCAATGCTTTAATAAACATCCTAACGGAGAATTATCCGGTATTACCATGGTCTTACACACTCACTCCACACACACACACACACTAAATCTACGGGGTAGAAAACGGAAAGATAGCCTCTGATGGGAAACAAAAGACCAAACCAAACTCACGAGACAGCCACGTATGTCCGTGAGTGCTGGACCTGCGGGGCTTTCGCTCCGTCTGACGGCCAGCGCCTAGGCTTCCACAGACCAGACCTCGAGCTCGTTAGCCCAACCTTGCGTGAATCGCCGTCACGTCTTATTAGGCAGGCACCCGACCAAATATTACAATAAAGCACCTTCGGGCTTACCACTTTGGGACGTCAGCAGCAGCGCAGAGCGGGCGCAGCCGATGGCTCCCCGAGAATTCCTCGGTGCCGGCACGGAGCAAAATCGGAAAGCGAACCGTCAACACTACTCCCGAAGTCCCATCTGGGTCGCCAGAACACTGTTGCCCGTAAAGAAACACATAACTACGAAAGCAGTTATATGCGGTGCTTTATTCGGGGCCCGGGGTCTCAGGGACTCATGTCCAAAGCTGAGAATCCCAAATCCCCGTTTAACTTGGTTAATATTTATAGTGTTCGGTTACGTAACATAATCAACAGAATTGCTAAGCTACATGATTGTTTCCCATTTATAGTTTCTTCAGTTACTGTTGCCAAGATTTGCTTATCATTTACCTAGTTCATCAGATTGTGCTGTACCCACTTCATCAGATTGTACTGTACCCACTTCATCAGATTGTACTGTACCCACTTCATCAGATTGTACTGTACCCAACACCTACAATTATACCTTCATCTTGTCTACCAAGTATAACCTATTCTAATCAATATAATGTAACACGTGTTTTTTTTTTTTTTCTTTCCCCCCTTTCTTTCTTTTTCCTTCTTTCTCTCAAAGGAAAGGTCTTAATACACTGCTTTGCATCGTACGTTACGGGGTAAGCCGTTTGGAAGCACTACAGGGCCGACGCCGCGCCGCAACCCTGCTCCGGGGCCCGCCTGCCCCCCCGCTCCGCTCCGCCGCGCCGCCTCCGCAGGGGCGAGCGCGTGCCCCGGCCCGCGCTGCCAACGAACTGGCGCCCTAAACGCCGCGCACGCAAAACGCAAAGTCACACCCGCGCTCCCGGCGCGGCGCCGGGTCCCAGCCCGCCCCCCCACTCGCCCCGCACCGCCGCCTCCACGCAGCGACGGCCGCAGCGGGCAGGATGCAGCCCGACGCCCCCCGAACCTATGCGTTCGCCTCACCCGGGGGCCCCACATCCTTCACTCCACGCCACCTCCGCACTCACCCGCCGCCGCCGCCGAGCGAAAACGCCCTCCCTGCTCGCCGCCATCTTGCTTCCCCGCCGCCGCGCATGCGCCGCTCGCCAACGGACTGCGGCGGCAGTGGCGCTTGAGCACCGCGCACGTGCCGGCTCGGACAGCGCGGGGGGGGGGAGCGAGTGGAGCGGGAGGGGCGTGGGGGAGCGAGGGGAGCGGGAGGGGAGCAGAGGGAGCCCGAGGGGCGGGGGGGAGCGAGGGGAGCCCGAGGGGCGGGGCGGAGTGCGAGGGGAGCGCGGGGAGCGCGAGGGGAGCCCGAGAAGCAGGGGGGAGCGCGAGGGGAGCAGGGGGAGCGCGAGGGGAGCAGGGGGAGCCCGAGGGGCGGGGCGGAGCGCGAGGAGAGCAGGGGGAGCGCGAGGGGCGGGGCGGAGCGCGAGGGGAGCCCGAGAAGCGGGGGGGAGCGTGAGGGGAGCAGGGGGAGCCCGAGGAGCGGGGGAAGCGCGAGGGGAGCCCGAGAAGCAGGGGGGGAGCGCGAGGGCAGGGGGGAGCGCGAGGGGACCAGGGGGAGCGCGAGGGGAGCAAGGGGAGCCCGAGAGGAGCCCGAGGAGCGGGGGAGAGCGCGAGAGGAGCCTGAGAAGCAGGGGGGAGCCCGAGAAGCGGGGGGGAGCGCGAGGGGAGCAGGAGGAGCGCGAGGGGCGGGGCGGAGAGCGAGGGGAGCAGGGGGAGCCCGAGGAGGGGGGGGGGAGCGCGAGGCGCGGGGGGGAGCGCGAGAGGAGCAGGGGGAGCCCGAGGAGCAGGGGGAGCGCGAGGGGAGCAGGGGGAGCCCGAGGGGCGGGGCGGAGCGCGAGGGGAGCCCGAGAAGCGGGGGGGAGCGTGAGGGGAGCAGGGGGAGCCCGAGGAGCGGGGGAAGCGCGAGGGGAGCCCGAGAAGCAGGGGGGGAGCGCGAGGGCAGGGGGGAGCGCGAGGGGACCAGGGGGAGCGCGAGGGGCGGGGCGGAGCGCGAGGGGAGCAAGGGGAGCCCGAGAGGAGCCCGAGAAGCAGGGGGGAGCGCGAGGGGACCAGGGGGAGTGCGAGGGGCGGGGCGGAGCGCGAGGGGAGCAAGGGGAGCCCGAGGAGCGGGGGAGAGCGCGAGAGGAGCCTGAGAAGCAGGGGGGAGCCCGAGAAGCGGGGGGGAGCGCGAGGGGAGCAGGAGGAGCGCGAGGGGCGGGGCGGAGAGCGAGGGGAGCAGGGGGAGCCCGAGGAGGGGGGGGGAGCGCGAGGGGAGCCCGAGAAGCAGGGGGGAGCGCGAGGGGAGCCTGAGAAACGGGGGGCAGCCCGAGAAGCGGGGGGAGCGCGAGGGGCGGGGGGAGCGCGAGGGAAGCCCGAGAAGCGGGGGGCAGCCCGAGAAGCGGGGGGGAGCAGGGGGAGCGCGAGGGGAGCAGGGGGAGCGCGAGGGGACCAGGGTGAGCGCGAGGGGCGGGGCGGAGCGCTAGGGGAGCAAGGGGAGCCCGAGAAGCAGGGGGGAGCGCGAGGGGAGCAGGAGGAGCGCGAGGGGCGGGGCGGAGCGCGAGGGGAGCAGGGGGAGCCCGAGGAGGGGGGGGAGCGCGAGGGGAGCCCGAGAAGCGGGGGGGAGCGCGAGGGGAGCCCGAGAAGCGGGGGGGAGCCCGAGAAGCGGGGGGGAGCGCGAGGGGCGGGGGGGAGCGCGAGGGGAGCAGAGGGAGCCCGAGGGGCGGGGCGGAGCGCGAGGGGAGCAGGGGGAGCCCGAGGGGCGGGGCGGAGCGCGAGGGGAGCAGGGGGAGCGCGAGGAGAGGGGGGGAGGGCGAGAGGAGCCCGAGAAGCGTGGGGAGCGCGAGGCGCGGGGGGGAGCGCGAGGGGAGCAGGGGGAGAGCGAGGAGGGGGGGGAGCGCGAGGGGAGCCCGAGAAGCGGGGGGGAGCGCGAGGGGAGCCCGAGAAGCGGGGGGGAGCGCGAGGCGCGGGGGGGAGCGCGAGAGGAGCAGGGGGAGCGCGAGGGGAGCAGGGGGAGCCCGAGGGGCGGGGCGGAGCGCGAGGGGAGCAGGGGGAGCGCGAGGGGAGCAGGGGGAGCCCGAGGAGCGAGTAGAGAGCGCGAGGGGAGCCCGAGAAACGGGGGGGAGCGCGGGGGCGGAGGAGGAGCGCGAAGGGAGCCCGAGAAACGGGGGGGAGCGCGGGGGCGGGGGGGGAGCGCGAAGGGAGCCCGAGAAGCGGGGGGGAGCGCGAGGGGCGGGTGGAGCGGGGAATCCCGAGGGGCGGGGGGGAGCCGGGGGAGCCCGAGGGGCGGGGGGGAGCACGAAGGGAGGCGAGACCCGCAATGGCATGCTCGCGCCGCGGCGCTGCAGCCGGGCGGCTCACGCGTGCGAACCGCAGCCCGCCGCGGCAGCCCGGGACTCCCAGCGAGCGCCCCGAGGCTGCCCGAGCCCGTGGCCGCTCCAAGAGCACCGGGAAGGGGCGACGAGCACGCTCCATTCGCTTACCCGTTACCGAAACGGCGGAGAGCAGCAGCAAACATGGCGACCGGCACTGAGCATGTGCGCGCCGGCTGTCTGCGCATGCGCGCCCCCCCCACCGGGTGCAGTACCGCTTTTTGGACACAGGGTGGCAGCAGTGAGCGCGGCGGAACGCTGTGCGCACGCGCGCCCCCCCCACAGGGTGCAGTACCGATTTTTGGACACAGGGTGGCAGCAGTGAGCACGGCGGAACCCAGTGCGCATGCGCGCCCCCCTTTATCGTGCCGTACCGCTTTTTTGACGCCCCGAGGGCAGCAGGGCGCGCGGCCGGCCGCCGTGCGCCTGCGCGCCCCCCTTTCCGTGCCGTACTGCTTTTTGGACGCCCCGAGGGCAGCAGGGCGCGCGGCCGCCCCCGGCACGCGCACACCGCTGCAGAGCCCCCCCGCCCGCCCTTTGCAGACATTTCACCACCCTCGCCTCGGCTCATCTGCCCTTATTTACAGCGCCTGCTGCGAGGCGCAGCGTCGCCGCGTGTCGTGCTCGAGCCGCTGCTCCTAGAGGCTTCAGTAACAGCGCTTTCCTTTGAACATCGTTGCAAAATACTCCACAGACAAAAAAGAGTCAGAGGCTGCACTTAAAAAAACAAAACGAAAACAAAAAAACCACCCACCTACTTAACGGGACAATTTGCAAGCGTTCCAAGAAGCAGCCGTTCTTCTTTAGAACTTTCGACCTCTCGCCTTTACTGATCGTTAAACAAAATAAACAGCCCAAAGCAAGCCGCGCTATTTGCTTGACAGACTGCTCGGTTTTTATTATTAAACGGTACGAGATGCTGGCACGCGGCATGTCTTCTTCGGATTCTTGGGCTGACGTTCCTTCGGCCGCACGCACGCGGTCAAAGGCGTCTTTTTCACGTCCCGCCGTCAGGGCCTCCCCAGCAATTCCCGCAGCGACTCCCCCCTCGGGACAAACAGCTCGAGGACACGCACGGTCTTGCTAAAAGAACGGGGGGGGGGGGGAAACAAACGCGTGCGCTGAGCGCGGCACTCGCAGACCCGACCTTCGGGTCCAAAAGAAAACTCTCTAAAGCGGACCAGGCGGGCCAAAGAGGTCCCTTCTTTGCGCCACGCTTCTTTCCTCGCACAGACGTCGGCCGCCTCTGCCCGCTCTCACGGTATCCCCTACCGGCAAGGACACGGCGAAACGTTTCGGAAACGACGGCGTTTCCCAGAAGCGTTTCCGCCGCCTTGGGAAAACGGCCGAAGGAGAGGCTCACGCGGGGCGCGTAGCTAGAAAGAACGCTCCGCACAAAGGCCTAAAATGACCAGCCCGGAGCAGGGATCCCGGGCTCTCCGGGAGCGCAGGAGTTCTCACGTCCTTACTGAGCAGAGACCGCTGCCCGTGAAACACGAGACGCCGCAGCGACGCCGATCGTTGGAGGGAAGCCTGCAATAAGAGCGAAAGAAAAGCAGACGTTGAGGACAAAGACCAAGTTACGAGCCCCTCGCGATTCAGACACGCTTCTAGATTTACCGCCTATTTCAAGGCGCGCCTTCGGCAATTCCGTCCAATTGATTTTCCCCGAAGCCCGAGACGCGGACGAAACGCCTCTCAAAGGAAGGTACGGCATAACCGCTCTGGCCTATAAACTACCGGTTTCGACGCAGGAAAAGCACAGGGAAAGCACTAGCGTTCCCCCCAAGAAACCACGTCCAAGCGGACCGATGAAGTAGGCCCCAAGTCTGAAAGCGGACCTAAAGGAGCCCGTTTGGCGGTCGCGAGCTGGAATACACCGTTCTCCTTCTCACTAACAACCTCCCGGAGAGACCGGCAGCTGTACAGCGCCTTCTACGCTACACGGAGGAGTCGGATAGCGGGCAGATGCCGCGTCCCGAATGCGCAACTAGAGATTGGAACGCACGGACGTAAACAAACGCCCGTGACGTAGCGGAGGTCTAGCGTATTCACGTTTACCGTGCGTCAGTTCTCCTCTGCGGACAGGCCGTTCCATCTTCTTTACTCGTTAGCTGACAGACGCCCTAGGAGAAAGCAAAGAAAGGAAGAAATTCAAAAGGAAATGAAACAGATCGGAGGGAGCCTCAAAGGCTTTGATCCATCCCCCCAGGCAGCCGAACCACCTTCGCAAAGGCACACCTCAAAAGACACGTCCTTCCGGGATCGCTGCACAGCCCAGCCAGAAAAGAGGAACAGAAACAAACAGAACGAGAAGGCTGCAGAGGGGGACGGAGGGCCGGAAAGGAGCCTGCTGTCCAGCGATGGTATCTTACCGCTCCTTGCGCGTTAGCAGCCCCTTTCAGATGCTTAAGCCCAAATTCTCTCAGCCCTTAACAGCTTCAGTACCCGCGGCACCTAGTTTTTCCACGCTCTCCAGTCTTCCTCGCTCTTTCCCGTCTCGGGCGAAAAGCCTCCCAGACCCCGTCTGCACTTACGCGCTTCCTTAAAACAGGATCGCCGAAATCAACCGAACGGGCTGAGCTGCTCCTCTTCCGCTCGCCGGCCCTCGGAACGTCAGCCTGCAAACGAATCGGACCACCGAGGTCACCGGCAGAGTCTCCTTTCGGAGCTCGGCCCCCCCCAAGCTTTAACGACGGTTTCCCAAGCGGGGCAAACGCAGGGCCTCCCTTCGGCCCCGGAACGGTTTTTATCGCGGGCTCC
Organism: Apteryx mantelli; assembly: GCF_036417845.1. Lineage (NCBI taxonomy): Eukaryota > Metazoa > Chordata > Aves > Apterygiformes > Apterygidae > Apteryx > Apteryx mantelli. Next base: position 151,923 of record NW_027118503.1, on the reverse strand, counting down.
CAAGTCGCCGTTACGACACTAAGCGGCAAAGCAAGGCAAAGACAGCTGGGGTCGCAGCTTACCCACCTAGGCACGAAAATTCTTCTTTGAGGCCTCCCTCGCTGCTTTTGCCAGGTAAACACACCAAAACAAAGCTCCCGACAGGCAGCTGAGGCTTCACATGGACCTCGGGGCCCCGCTAGCAACGGCGACGCCGGAGCCGCCGGGCTACCAGGCGCTATTCCCCCCCCCTCCCCTCCCCTCCCCTGCCCTGCCGGCCCGCGAACCGCGGCTTATTACTCACGAGTCCGGGAAGGACGCCGCCGACCTTCCCGCGGCCGAAGGCTCCTCGTCAGGAGCGGGCAGAGAACCTTTCCGCCGGCATTCGGAGTCTCCCGGCCGCTCTCGACACCCGATAACTTGCCGAGAAAGGGCTGAGGGCGGGAGCCTGCAGTTCTTCACGGCAGCACACAGTCGTTCCCCGATGTGCCGAACGCCTAGCATTAACACAATTTAGAAATACAAAAATACCACCGCTACAGGGCGCAAAGCCAAGCTGAAATTTCGGCAGCCAAAGCAAACCTCTTCGCGCCCGACAGAACGAGCCACGTGCATCGGCGCCTACAGCTCCTCAAGGCTAGCGAGGCCTCGTGGGCGACGTTCCTCTGGCAGGCTGCGCAGCTGAACTCCCCCGTGTCGCCTAAGAGTCCGTGACGTGACGTATTCAAAGCTCAGCAGAAATTAACAATCCAAAGTTGTTTCTAAGCACAAAAGCGGATCTACTACACGAGAAGGAAGGAGTCCTAATTCCGCAAGGCTTTACCTTTTCTTCGAGCTGCCGTCTTCCTGCTGCCCCACATACCATTGCCAGGCAATTAACCTGGGGTCGCGCTAAATGAGCCTTCCTGAAAGCCACCTCTTCGTTTTACAATTCGCACGCTTGCCTCTCCCTCTCTCTCTGGCCACCTGACCGCCGTTCCCCGAAGACGGGAATTTGCCGTCTTGGAGCTCTTAAAGCACGACGCTTCACAGATGCAGAGAGTCACGCGCACGGAAACGGATGGACGCAGCGTCCTTTCCGTAACGCGTACGCACCTTCCGTTAGATGTCGCTCATCTGTTATTCCGATCGCTATTACCGGCGAACCTTCCTCACCGGGAGGAACGGGCTTTCCCTTTCGGGGCGACGGAGACGGCTCTCGCTCGGTTCCCTTTAATTTTATTACTTCGGCTCGCTTACGTTTCTCTGTCTCTTCAGCTTCAGCCGTGGCAACGAATCTAAAAATTAAATATCCTATCTTTCCTTTTCTACGTACGCGTGTACGATAACAAAACAAAATACAAACGACCGAAGCAAAACTAAGGCAGCTACGGTTAACAAGAGGCGCAGGGCAGCAACGGGTCGCTTAGTCCTCAGCGCTGCCTCCGGGAGGGAGGCCGAAAGAACGAACGTTCCGCATCAAGAGTTACCTTGGTTACCCGGGCCAGAACGCCTCCTACTGTCGCAGCTTCTGGGGAGATCGAGGGTCCGCTGCTGCATTTTTGCTTCCTCCTTTCAGCCCGCCCCTTCGGGAGTAAGCGCAAAAAACCGCTCGCTCGTCCGGCTTTGCTCTTTGTCAGCATTTGCTATTGTCGGTTCCGCCTCTGTAACAAAGACAGAAAATTGCATTTCGCTTCCAACAAAACACTTCGATTTACACGCGTTCTTTTTCTCTTTCCCGTGTGTTGCCCGTAAAGAAACACATAACTACGAAAGCAGTTATATGCGGTGCTTTATTCAGGGCCCGGGGTCTCAGGGACTCATGTCCAAAGCTGAGAATCCCAAATCCCCGTTTAACTTGGTTAATATTTATAGTGTTCGGTTACGTAACATAATCAACAGAATTGCTAAGCTACATGATTGTTTCCCATTTATAGTTTCTTCAGTTACTGTTGCCAAGATTTGCTTATCATTTACCTAGTTCATCAGATTGTGCTGTACCCAGTTCATCAGATTGTACTGTACCCAGTTCATCAGATTGTACTGTACCCAACACCTGCAATTATACCTTCATCTTGTCTACCAAGTATAACCTATTCTAATCAATATAATGTAACAATTCCCCCCTTTGAAAATACTTCAAGTCTTCCAGACTGCAAGGATTTTCATCATCAGTTCCGCAGATTTCCATATTCTTTGGACCGTCTCAAACTGGTGATTGTAGCTGCAATGAATTATTTCCAATGTCTTCATATCTCGGGGGAAGTTCATGATTCTTCCTGGTAACAGCTTTTAAAATTTTCCCCAAGCGTTGCCGTTCCTTATTAACAATATTTTGAATCAAACGCAACACTCCCATAATAGCTAACATAATAATTATAATTATTATACACCATTGAATTAAAGATGCTACCCAACCAGAGATGTTCAATCCAAATGACTTTGCTAAAGCAGCAACCCAATTATGGGTACTTTCTTCTCTTTCTTCCTCAGTTGCATGTTCAATTTGCGTTAGCTGAGACAAATCACGTTCTACCGCGGCTGTAACATTCGGAATATGTACACAACAATGATCAATCTTATCTCGTAAATAACCACATACTCCATGTTCTTTTAGCAACAGCATATCTAATGCCATTCTATTTTGCAGGGTCATTTTTGTGGTTGCCTGTAATTGTAAGTTTATTTCCTTAAATCCTTCTTTAGTCACTCTTGCTAGCCTTTCCGTTTGTCCTAACAACCGGTACAACATTTCTCTATTCCGATAAGTACTAATTGGAGCAAACAATGATTCTAAAGCCCAACCTAACTTCACACCGGATGATGGTTCTTGCCAATCATCATCATCCTTTATTTCTCTCTTCATTATCCATAAATTTTCTAATCTACCCTTAAATGGCGCTTTCTTCCAAATTGGGCAGAGAGTTGGTAACCCTAAAGTTATTTCAGTCACCAACCCATCCAAGGGGAGGTGAGTCGTCCATTGTCCATCACTTGTAACCCAAACTAAATTTCCTGTGCTCCTGATCGTAGTTCTACAATCTATTCCCACTCCGAATTGTATTACAGGTTCACTCATGGAGTATTTAATTCCTCTACAGGCACAACCTGTCCTTAATGCAAGGACCACAGGTGGAAAGGTAGCTTCACTTTCGGGGTGTCACAAGTGTATACTTTTGTACAGTTCTAGACTGGGTGTTTTTCAGCTAACTTTCTTTTGCATTGGATTTTCTTGTGTTTCCTGTTGTGGCGCCTGGATTATTTGTATTGGTTGCATTTCGTCTTTTTCCAAATCTTTTAACTCTCTCCTGGCTCTGTTTCTTTTCTGCATAGGTTCTGATTTTGCAGTAACCTCTAATGCCCTTTTTCCATAATCAAAACTCTCTTTAATCCAAACAATACAGGTGTAGTTTCCTACATCTGTCTTACTTACATTTCGCAATGATAAAATCATAGTACCCCTTCGTGTATCACTATCCCATCGGATTGTAAACCCAGCTGACAATTTGGACTCATTCTTCTGCCAATAGCAACTAATGTCTTGGATTGAACTTCTCATATCTCCAACAAAATCACAAGTCAAATTTACATCCATTCGTTCTTCTATATGTACAGTAGCATATGTATGTATTATTTGAGCGAAACCATTACTTAATCCTACCCAGCATAGTATTACCAAGATGTAAATCTCAGTTTTGTAGGAGTGATCATTTTTACCCCCCATTGTGATGGTACCTTCTTCACTCTGGTATAATGAATCCAATTATCAATTCCTGCTACTTTCACAGCGGTAAATGTTATCAATAGCACCAAATAAAGTCCATGCCACTGTTCCTTTAAAGGCTCCGTTTGCCAATTTCGAACATACGCTTGGTCTCCTGGTTGATTCTCCAACGGCAAAGGGCGATTCCAGATGATCGCGGCACGTAAGGCTGTGAGTAATCTGCTTAAAGAAATTATATAACTATAAACATCTTGATCTCCTTGGAGGTGTAAATCTGCACTTCCCATTCCCTTCGTTGGTGCAGTATATGGCTTACCGTACAGAATTTCATAGGGACTTACAGACAACCCTTCTCTAGGTTTTATACGAATTCTCAATAAAGCAAGGGGCAATGCCTGTGGCCATTGGATTTGAGCTTCCTGGCATATCTTTTTAATTTGTCCTTTTAATGTTTGATTCATCCTTTCTACCTTTCCACTAGATTGTGGCCTCCACGGTGTATGTAAATCCCAGCTAATTCCAAGCATTTCACTAATTTCCTGTACTATTTTAGCTATAAAGTGTGGGCCTCGATCTGAAGAAATTCCTAAAGGTACCCCAAATCTAGGTATGATCTCTTTTAACAAAGTTTTTACTACTTCTCTAGCTTGATTCGTTCTACAGGGAAATGCTTCTAGCCACCCTGAAAAGGTACATACGTATACCAATAAATACTTAAACCCTTTTGATTTAGGTAATTCTGCAAAATCCACTTGCCAATAGTCACCTGGTTCTATTCCCACTTTCAAAGTTCCCATTTGAATTTGTTTTCGTATTACCGGATTATTCTTTAAACATACTGGACACTTCGCATTCACCCCTTTTGCTATTGTTAACATTTGTGCAGATATAATGCTCCGCTTTAAAAACTGCACCAATGCTTCTGCTCCCCAATGGCATTTATTATGTTCAGTTTGTATTATTCGTTTCATAATTGTAGCAGGCACTACTACTTGTCCATTACCTGTTACATACCATCCATGTGAATTCTTCTGTGCCTTTACCAAATCGGCTAATTTTTCATCTTCTTGGGTATAAAAGGGATTTACAGAGAGATGAGCAGTAATCGGGCTTACCTTAGTAGGTATTAGAGCTAATTCAGTCCATACTTGCCGTGCAGCAATTTTGGCTGCCTGGTCTGCCTTCATGTTTCCTTGTGCCACATCGCTGTCATCCCTCTGATGTCCTCGACAATGCATTACAGCCACTTGCTGAGGTAGTACCACAGCCTCTAATAACTGTAAGATCTCGGTTCGATATTTAATAATACTACCTTGAGCCGTCAACAATCCTCTTTCCTTCCATAAAGCTCCATGTATATGTATTATTCCAAAAGCGTATTTAGAATCTGCCCAAATATTCACCCTCTTATCCGTACTCGGTATTAAAGCCCGAATTAGAGCGACCAGTTCTGCCTTTTGCGCTGACGTTCCTGGCATTAATGCCTTTGCTTCAATTACTTCAAGCTTAGTAACCACAGCATATCCAGAATATCGTGTTCCATTCTCAACAAAGCTGCTACCGTCTGTAAATAATGTCCAGTCAGGATTTACAAGGGGAATATCTTTCAGATCTACCCTACTGGCGTAAGTTTGTTCGATCACCTCAATACAATCATGTTCCAGCTCGCCTTCCTCTATTTTGCTACCTAAAAATTCAGCGGGATTCAAACATGTTGTTATCTTTAAAAATATATCATCCTGTTCTCTCAATATTGCTTGATATTTCAACATTCTACTGGATGACAACCAATGACCCCCCTTTTGTTCCAAAACTGCAATCACCATGTGGGGCACAAATACTTCCATTTTTGTTCCCAATGTCAATTTTCTAGCTTCTTGGACTAACATTACAGTAGCAGCCACTGCTCGGAGGCAAGAAGGCCATCCGGCACTTACCATATCCAACTGCTTGGAAAAATAGCCCACCGGTCTCTTCCATGATCCAATTCGTTGAGTTAAAACTCCAAGCGCTAGTCGTTGCCGCTCATGTACAAAGAGTTGAAATGTTTTTGTCAAATCAGGCAATCCTAATGCTGGGGCTTCTTGCAGAGCCTGTTTTAAGTCTTGAAAAGCCCTTTTACACTCTAAACTCCAAACTAATTGTGGCTCTTTTAAAGCTGCATACAGTGGTTTGGCTAACAGTCCATAATTCAAAATCCAGAGTCTGCACCACCCTGTCATTCCTAGAAAAGTTCGTAACTCGTGCAAATTTCTAGGTTCAGGGATGGCACAAATCGCTTGTATTCTATTCACCCCCAACCGTCTTTGTCCTTGGGAAATTTCACATCCCAGATATATCACTTTTTCCCGGGCAATTTGGGCTTTTTCCTTAGAAACTCGATAACCGCTCTGTCCCAGTAAATTTAATCACGCAACTGTAACAGTAATGCAGTTTTCATACCTTTCTGTCGCCACGAAAATGTCATCCACATATTGCAACAATAAGTATGCTTTTGATGGTAATTGAAAATATCCTTGCTCCTTCCAATCCTCCAGTTCTCGTGCCAGCTGATTCCCAAATATTGTAGGACTGTTTTTGAAGCCTTGTGGTAACCTGGTCCAGGTCAGCTGTCGTTTTCGTCCTGTATCCGGATTTTCCCATTCAAACGCAAATAATTTCCTACTTTGTAATGCCAATGGGATGCAGAAGAAAGCATCTTTTAAATCAATTACAGAAAAGTATCTAAATTGTTCTGCCACAGATGTTAACAATGTATAAGGATTTGCTACTACTGGATGTATATCTTTAACTATTTCGTTTACAGCTCTTAAATCTTGAACTAACCTATAATCTCCGTTAGGTTTTCTTATAGGAAATATCGGTGTATTATATTCAGATTCACATTCTTCTAACACATTGTGCATCAAAAATTTTGCAATTAATGGTGCTACCCCTTTCCTAGCTTCTAACTGTATAGGATATTGTCTAACTCTTACCGGTTGGACACCTTCTTTCAATTCTACTATGACAGGTTTTGCTGCTTTCGCTAATCCCGGTACTTGTGTCTCCCATACCCATGGTACTACAGCGTTTTCTACCTCTATTGGTATTGTTGTATTAGCTATTTCTTTTACTATAAATATTCTAGCTATTTCTTCCTCAGGTATCTGCAACTTAGCTTTTCCATTTTCAAATATTATTTTAGCATTAAATCTTGACAATAAATCTCGTCCTAACAAAGATGTAGGACAATCCGGTACATAGAGAAATTCATGATCTAATTCTTTACCCCTAAAATTTAGATGCAATGGCCGCAGAAAGGGCCGTTGCTCTGTTTTTCCTGTAGCTCCTACCACAGTTATCATCGTATCTCCTATCTTTCCTAAACAAGTATTTAAAACAGAATAAGTTGCCCCAGTATCTACCAATAATTGTTTCTCTTCCCCATCAATTTCTGTTGTCACTTTTAATCCATCACTTAGTCAGCTACTATGTTGCCCCAAATGTCCTAACATCATTGTTTCTGCCATTGGTGTTCCTCCTACTGAAGTCTGCTGGGCCAAATTCATTTTCACTGGGCACTCATTTTTCCAATGTCCCTGTTGTCTGCAAAACGCACACTGATTTATCCCTAGCTGATTTTGAGGTATTCCCCGCATGCCTCCTACCCTGTATCCTCCTCGACCTCGTCCTCTACTTCTGCCTCTTATTCCTTGATTTACTCGTTGTAACATTGCTAATAATCCTGCCTGATTTCTTTTTGTGTTTTTTTTTTTTTTTTTCCCTATTATTGTACACTTTCCAGCTGATTGCTTCCAAATTACTAAATCTCCTGGGGAAAAAGGAACTTTCCCATATACTTTATCAGTCCCCGAAATTGCCTCTCGTAAAGGGGCTAATAATACTTTACTGTTTTGCTCTTGTTCCTTCCTCCCTTGTCTTGTTCTCTGTGCAATTGGGGTTCGTTGCGCTTGTCTTGGGCATGATGAATGCCCTGGCGAACCCTTCGGTGTTAACTTAATCTGGATCGCTCCAGTATTAATTGATTCTGACGGTTTTACCGCCTTAATACTATCAGTATCACTATCGTCCCCTGCATCTATATCGGACATCACAGGGGCCGTCGGTGATGCTAAAAGTGATACCTCCTCTGGCTCTCTTATTGAATTTTGTATTGCCAAACAAGTCATACACTTCTTATTACCTACACATCCTTCACATTTTGTTTTATCTTTTTTTCGGGATGTACCAACAACATTCCACATTCTCTCTGCATATCTGGATGATTACGTATATCATAAAATAGATCAACATATGGTACTTCATCCCATTTTTCAAGTTCTTAACAATATCTCATTAATGGACCTATAACACCCGGATCTAAACTTCCGTGTTCAGGCCACCGGGGTCCATCATACTCATATTGTGGCCACCAATTCGTACAATAATCTATAAATCGACTTTTACTCATACTCTGAAAATATCCCGCACTTTTCCAATGCTTTAATAAACATCCTAACGGAGAATTATCCGGTATTACCATGGTCTTACACATTCACTCCACACACACACACTAAATCTACGGGGTAGAAAACGGAAAGATAGCCTCTGATGGGAAACAAAAGACCAAACCAAACTCACGAGACAGCCACGTATGTCCGTGAGTGCTGGACCTGCGGGGCTTTCGCTCCGTCTGACGGCCAGCGCCTAGGCTTCCACAGACCAGACCTCGAGCTCGTTAGCCCAACCTTGCGTGAATCGCCGTCACGTCTTATTAGGCAGGCACCCGACCAAATATTACAATAAAGCACCTTCGGGCTTACCACTTTGGGACGTCAGGAGCAGCGCAGAGCGGGCGCAGCCGATGGCTCCCCGAGAATTCCTCGGTGCCGGCACGGAGCAAAATCGGAAAGCGAACCGTCAACACTACTCCCGAAGTCCCATCTGGGTCGCCAGAAAACTGTTGCCCGTAAAGAAACACATAACTACGAAAGCAGTTATATGCGGTGCTTTATTCGGGGCCCGGGGTCTCAGGGACTCATGTCCAAAGCTGAGAATCCCAAATCCCCGTTTAACTTGGTTAATATTTATAGTGTTCGGTTACGTAACATAATCAACAGAATTGCTAAGCTACATGATTGTTTCCCATTTATAGTTTCTTCAGTTACTGTTGCCAAGATTTGCTTATCATTTACCTAGTTCATCAGATTGTGCTGTACCCACTTCATCAGATTGTACTGTACCCACTTCATCAGATTGTACTGTACCCAACACCTGCAATTATACCTTCATCTTGTCTACCAAGTATAACCTATTCTAATCAATATAATGTAACAATTCCCCCCTTTGAAAATACTTCAAGTCTTCCAGACTGCAAGGATTTTCATCATCAGTTCCGCAGATTTCCATATTCTTTGGACCGTCTCAAACTGGTGATTGTAGCTGCAATGAATTATTTCCAATGTCTTCATATCTCGGGGGAAGTTCATGATTCTTCCTGGTAACAGCTTTTAAAATTTTCCCCAAGCGTTGCCGTTCCTTATTAACAATATTTTGAATCAAACGCAACACTCCCATAATAGCTAACATAATAATTATAATTATTATACACCATTGAATTAAAGATGCTACCCAACCAGAGATGTTCAATCCAAATGACTTTGCTAAAGCAGCAACCCAATTATGGGTACTTTCTTCTCTTTCTTCCTCAGTTGCATGTTCAATTTGCGTTAGCTGAGACAAATCACGTTCTACCGCGGCTGTAACATTCGGAATATGTACACAACAATGATCAATCTTATCTCGTAAATAACCACATACTCCATGTTCTTTTAGCAACAGCATATCTAATGCCATTCTATTTTGCAGGGTCATTTTTGTGGTTGCCTGTAATTGTAAGTTTATTTCCTTAAATCCTTCTTTAGTCACTCTTGCTAGCCTTTCCGTTTGTCCTAACAACCGGTACAACATTTCTCTATTCCGATAAGTACTAATTGGAGCAAACAATGATTCTAAAGCCCAACCTAACTTCACACCGGATGATGGTTCTTGCCAATCATCATCATCCTTTATTTCTCTCTTCATTATCCATAAATTTTCTAATCTACCCTTAAATGGCGCTTTCTTCCAAATTGGGCAGAGAGTTGGTAACCCTAAAGTTATTTCAGTCACCAACCCATCCAAGGGGAGGTGAGTCGTCCATTGTCCATCACTTGTAACCCAAACTAAATTTCCTGTGCTCCTGATCGTAGTTCTACAATCTATTCCCACTCCGAATTGTATTACAGGTTCACTCATGGAGTATTTAATTCCTCTACAGGCACAACCTGTCCTTAATGCAAGGACCACAGGTGGAAAGGTAGCTTCACTTTCGGGGTGTCACAAGTGTATACTTTTGTACAGTTCTAGACTGGGTGTTTTTCAGCTAACTTTCTTTTGCATTGGATTTTCTTGTGTTTCCTGTTGTGGCGCCTGGATTATTTGTATTGGTTGCATTTCGTCTTTTTCCAAATCTTTTAACTCTCTCCTGGCTCTGTTTCTTTTCTGCATAGGTTCTGATTTTGCAGTAACCTCTAATGCCCTTTTTCCATAATCAAAACTCTCTTTAATCCAAACAATACAGGTGTAGTTTCCTACATCTGTCTTACTTACATTTCGCAATGATAAAATCATAGTACCCCTTCGTGTATCACTATCCCATCGGATTGTGAACCCAGTTGACAATTTGGACTCATTCTTCTGCCAATAGCAACTAATGTCTTGGATTGAACTTCTCATATCTCCAACAAAATCACAAGTCAAATTTACATCCATTCGTTCTTCTATATGTACAGTAGCATATGTATGTATTATTTGAGCGAAACCATTACTTAATCCTACCCAGCATAGTATTACCAAGATGTAAATCTCAGTTTTGTAGGAGTGATCATTTTTACCCCCCATTGTGATGGTACCTTCTTCACTCTGGTATAATGAATCCAATTATCAATTCCTGCTACTTTCACAGCGGTAAATGTTATCAATAGCACCAAATAAAGTCCATGCCACTGTTCCTTTAAAGGCTCCGTTTGCCAATTTCGAACATACGCTTGGTCTCCTGGTTGATTCTCCAACGGCAAAGGGCGATTCCAGATGATCGCGGCACGTAAGGCTGTGAGTAATCTGCTTAAAGAAATTATATAACTATAAACATCTTGATCTCCTTGGAGGTGTAAATCTGCACTTCCCATTCCCTTCGTTGGTGCAGTATATGGCTTACCGTACAGAATTTCATAGGGACTTACAGACAACCCTTCTCTAGGTTTTATACGAATTCTCAATAAAGCAAGGGGCAATGCCTGTGGCCATTGGATTTGAGCTTCCTGGCATATCTTTTTAATTTGTCCTTTTAATGTTTGATTCATCCTTTCTACCTTTCCACTAGATTGTGGCCTCCACGGTGTATGTAAATCCCAGCTAATTCCAAGCATTTCACTAATTTCCTGTACTATTTTAGCTATAAAGTGTGGGCCTCGATCTGAAGAAATTCCTAAAGGTACCCCAAATCTAGGTATGATCTCTTTTAACAAAGTTTTTACTACTTCTCTAGCTTGATTCGTTCTACAGGGAAATGCTTCTAGCCACCCTGAAAAGGTACATACGTATACCAATAAATACTTAAACCCTTTTGATTTAGGTAATTCTGCAAAATCCACTTGCCAATAGTCACCTGGTTCTATTCCCACTTTCAAAGTTCCCATTTGAATTTGTTTTCGTATTACCGGATTATTCTTTAAACATACTGGACACTTCGCATTCACCCCTTTTGCTATTGTTAACATTTGTGCAGATATAATGCTCCGCTTTAAAAACTGCACCAATGCTTCTGCTCCCCAATGGCATTTATTATGTTCAGTTTGTATTATTCGTTTCATAATTGTAGCAGGCACTACTACTTGTCCATTACCTGTTACATACCATCCATGTGAATTCTTCTGTGCCTTTACCAAATCGGCTAATTTTTCATCTTCTTGGGTATAAAAGGGATTTACAGAGAGATGAGCAGTAATCGGGCTTACCTTAGTAGGTATTAGAGCTAATTCAGTCCATACTTGCCGTGCAGCAATTTTGGCTGCCTGGTCTGCCTTCATGTTTCCTTGTGCCACATCGCTGTCATCCCTCTGATGTCCTCGACAATGCATTACAGCCACTTGCTGAGGTAGTACCACAGCCTCTAATAACTGTAAGATCTCGGTTCGATATTTAATAATACTACCTTGAGCCGTCAACAATCCTCTTTCCTTCCATAAAGCTCCATGTATATGTATTATTCCAAAAGCGTATTTAGAATCTGCCCAAATATTCACCCTCTTATCCGTACTCGGTATTAAAGCCCGAATTAGAGCGACCAGTTCTGCCTTTTGCGCTGACGTTCCTGGCATTAATGCCTTTGCTTCAATTACTTCAAGCTTAGTAACCACAGCATATCCAGAATATCGTGTTCCATTCTCAACAAAGCTGCTACCGTCTGTAAATAATGTCCAGTCAGGATTTACAAGGGGAATATCTTTCAGATCTACCCTACTGGCGTAAGTTTGTTCGATCACCTCAATACAATCATGTTCCAGCTCGCCTTCCTCTATTTTGCTACCTAAAAATTCAGCGGGATTCAAACATGTTGTTATCTTTAAAAATATATCATCCTGTTCTCTCAATATTGCTTGATATTTCAACATTCTACTGGATGACAACCAATGACCCCCCTTTTGTTCCAAAACTGCAATCACCATGTGGGGCACAAATACTTCCATTTTTGTTCCCAATGTCAATTTTCTAGCTTCTTGGACTAACATTACAGTAGCAGCCACTGCTCGGAGGCAAGAAGGCCATCCGGCACTTACCATATCCAACTGCTTGGAAAAATAGCCCACCGGTCTCTTCCATGATCCAATTCGTTGAGTTAAAACTCCAAGCGCTAGTCGTTGCCGCTCATGTACAAAGAGTTGAAATGTTTTTGTCAAATCAGGCAATCCTAATGCTGGGGCTTCTTGCAGAGCCTGTTTTAAGTCTTGAAAAGCCCTTTTACACTCTAAACTCCAAACTAATTGTGGCTCTTTTAAAGCTGCATACAGTGGTTTGGCTAACAGTCCATAATTCAAAATCCAGAGTCTGCACCACCCTGTCATTCCTAGAAAAGTTCGTAACTCGTGCAAATTTCTAGGTTCAGGGATGGCACAAATCGCTTGTATTCTATTCACCCCCAACCGTCTTTGTCCTTGGGAAATTTCACATCCCAGATATATCACTTTTTCCTGGGCAATTTGGGCTTTTTCCTTAGAAACTCGATAACCGCTCTGTCCCAGTAAATTTAATCACGCAACTGTAACAGTAATGCAGTTTTCATACCTTTCTGTCGCCACGAAAATGTCATCCACATATTGCAACAATAAGTATGCTTTTGATGGTAATTGAAAATATCCTTGCTCCTTCCAATCCTCCAGTTCTCGTGCCAGCTGATTCCCAAATATTGTAGGACTGTTTTTGAAGCCTTGTGGTAACCTGGTCCAGGTCAGCTGTCGTTTTCGTCCTGTATCCGGATTTTCCCATTCAAACGCAAATAATTTCCTACTTTGTAATGCCAATGGGATGCAGAAGAAAGCATCTTTTAAATCAATTACAGAAAAGTATCTAAATTGTTCTGCCACAGATGTTAACAATGTATAAGGATTTGCTACTACTGGATGTATATCTTTAACTATTTCGTTTACAGCTCTTAAATCTTGAACTAACCTATAATCTCCGTTAGGTTTTCTTATAGGAAATATCGGTGTATTATATTCAGATTCACATTCTTCTAACACATTGTGCATCAAAAATTTTGCAATTAATGGTGCTACCCCTTTCCTAGCTTCTAACTGTATAGGATATTGTCTAACTCTTACCGGTTGGACACCTTCTTTCAATTCTACTATGACAGGTTTTGCTGCTTTCGCTAATCCCGGTACTTGTGTCTCCCATACCCATGGTACTACAGCGTTTTCTACCTCTATTGGTATTGTTGTATTAGCTATTTCTTTTACTATAAATATTCTAGCTATTTCTTCCTCAGGTATCTGCAACTTAGCTTTTCCATTTTCAAATATTATTTTAGCATTAAATCTTGACAATAAATCTCGTCCTAACAAAGATGTAGGACAATCCGGTACATAGAGAAATTCATGATCTAATTCTTTACCCCTAAAATTTAGATGCAATGGCCGCAGAAAGGGCCGTTGCTCTGTTTTTCCTGTAGCTCCTACCACAGTTATCATCGTATCTCCTATCTTTCCTAAACAAGTATTTAAAACAGAATAAGTTGCCCCAGTATCTACCAATAATTGTTTCTCTTCCCCATCAATTTCTGTTGTCACTTTTAATCCATCACTTAGTCAGCTACTATGTTGCCCCAAATGTCCTAACATCATTGTTTCTGCCATTGGTGTTCCTCCTACTGAAGTCTGCTGGGCCAAATTCATTTTCACTGGGCACTCATTTTTCCAATGTCCCTGTTGTCTGCAAAACGCACACTGATTTATCCCTAGCTGATTTTGAGGTATTCCCCGCATGCCTCCTACCCTGTATCCTCCTCGACCTCGTCCTCTACTTCTGCCTCTTATTCCTTGATTTACTCGTTGTAACATTGCTAATAATCCTGCCTGATTTCTTTTTGTGTTTTTTTTTTTTTTTTCCCTATTATTGTACACTTTCCAGCTGATTGCTTCCAAATTACTAAATCTCCTGGGGAAAAAGGAACTTTCCCATATACTTTATCAGTCCCCGAAATTGCCTCTCGTAAAGGGGCTAATAATACTTTACTGTTTTGCTCTTGTTCCTTCCTCCCTTGTCTTGTTCTCTGTGCAATTGGGGTTCGTTGCGCTTGTCTTGGGCATGATGAATGCCCTGGCGAACCCTTCGGTGTTAACTTAATCTGGATCGCTCCAGTATTAATTGATTCTGACGGTTTTACCGCCTTAATACTATCAGTATCACTATCGTCCCCTGCATCTATATCGGACATCACAGGGGCCGTCGGTGATGCTAAAAGTGATACCTCCTCTGGCTCTCTTATTGAATTTTGTATTGCCAAACAAGTCATACACTTCTTATTACCTACACATCCTTCACATTTTGTTTTATCTTTTTTTCGGGATGTACCAACAACATTCCACATTCTCTCTGCATATCTGGATGATTACGTATATCATAAAATAGATCAACATATGGTACTTCATCCCATTTTTCAAGTTCTTAACAATATCTCATTAATGGACCTATAACACCCGGATCTAAACTTCCGTGTTCAGGCCACCGGGGTCCATCATACTCATATTGTGGCCACCAATTCGTACAATAATCTATAAATCGACTTTTACTCATACTCTGAAAATATCCCGCACTTTTCCAATGCTTTAATAAACATCCTAACGGAGAATTATCCGGTATTACCATGGTCTTACACATTCACTCCACACACACACACTAAATCTACGGGGTAGAAAACGGAAAGATAGCCTCTGATGGGAAACAAAAGACCAAACCAAACTCACGAGACAGCCACGTATGTCCGTGAGTGCTGGACCTGCGGGGCTTTCGCTCCGTCTGACGGCCAGCGCCTAGGCTTCCACAGACCAGACCTCGAGCTCGTTAGCCCAACCTTGCGTGAATCGCCGTCACGTCTTATTAGGCAGGCACCCGACCAAATATTACAATAAAGCACCTTCGGGCTTACCACTTTGGGACGTCAGGAGCAGCGCAGAGCGGGCGCAGCCGATGGCTCCCCGAGAATTCCTCGGTGCCGGCACGGAGCAAAATCGGAAAGCGAACCGTCAACACTACTCCCGAAGTCCCATCTGGGTCGCCAGAAAACTGTTGCCCGTAAAGAAACACATAACTACGAAAGCAGTTATATGCGGTGCTTTATTCGGGGCCCGGGGTCTCAGGGACTCATGTCCAAAGCTGAGAATCCCAAATCCCCGTTTAACTTGGTTAATATTTATAGTGTTCGGTTACGTAACATAATCAACAGAATTGCTAAGCTACATGATTGTTTCCCATTTATAGTTTCTTCAGTTACTGTTGCCAAGATTTGCTTATCATTTACCTAGTTCATCAGATTGTGCTGTACCCACTTCATCAGATTGTACTGTACCCACTTCATCAGATTGTACTGTACCCAACACCTGCAATTATACCTTCATCTTGTCTACCAAGTATAACCTATTCTAATCAATATAATGTAACAATTCCCCCCTTTGAAAATACTTCAAGTCTTCCAGACTGCAAGGATTTTCATCATCAGTTCCGCAGATTTCCATATTCTTTGGACCGTCTCAAACTGGTGATTGTAGCTGCAATGAATTATTTCCAATGTCTTCATATCTCGGGGGAAGTTCATGATTCTTCCTGGTAACAGCTTTTAAAATTTTCCCCAAGCGTTGCTGTTCCTTATTAACAATATTTTGAATCAAACGCAACACTCCCATAATAGCTAACATAATAATTATAATTATTATACACCATTGAATTAAAGATGCTACCCAACCAGAGATGTTCAATCCAAATGACTTTGCTAAAGCAGCAACCCAATTATGGGTACTTTCTTCTCTTTCTTCCTCAGTTGCATGTTCAATTTGCGTTAGCTGAGACAAATCACGTTCTACCGCGGCTGTAACATTCGGAATATGTACACAACAATGATCAATCTTATCTCGTAAATAACCACATACTCCATGTTCTTTTAGCAACAGCATATCTAATGCCATTCTATTTTGCAGGGTCATTTTTGTGGTTGCCTGTAATTGTAAGTTTATTTCCTTAAATCCTTCTTTAGTCACTCTTGCTAGCCTTTCCGTTTGTCCTAACAACCGGTACAACATTTCTCTATTCCGATAAGTACTAATTGGAGCAAACAATGATTCTAAAGCCCAACCTAACTTCACACCGGATGATGGTTCTTGCCAATCATCATCATCCTTTATTTCTCTCTTCATTATCCATAAATTTTCTAATCTACCCTTAAAT
Source organism: Apteryx mantelli (assembly GCF_036417845.1). Classification (NCBI taxonomy): domain Eukaryota; kingdom Metazoa; phylum Chordata; class Aves; order Apterygiformes; family Apterygidae; genus Apteryx; species Apteryx mantelli. The sequence continues at coordinate 135,221 of NW_027118503.1, read as the reverse complement.
GGCGCTTTCTTCCAAATTGGGCAGAGAGTTGGTAACCCTAAAGTTATTTCAGTCACCAACCCATCCAAGGGGAGGTGAGTCGTCCATTGTCCATCACTTGTAACCCAAACTAAATTTCCTGTGCTCCTGATCGTAGTTCTACAATCTATTCCCACTCCGAATTGTATTACAGGTTCACTCATGGAGTATTTAATTCCTCTACAGGCACAACCTGTCCTTAATGCAAGGACCACAGGTGGAAAGGTAGCTTCACTTTCGGGGTGTCACAAGTGTATACTTTTGTACAGTTCTAGACTGGGTGTTTTTCAGCTAACTTTCTTTTGCATTGGATTTTCTTGTGTTTCCTGTTGTGGCGCCTGGATTATTTGTATTGGTTGCATTTCGTCTTTTTCCAAATCTTTTAACTCTCTCCTGGCTCTGTTTCTTTTCTGCATAGGTTCTGATTTTGCAGTAACCTCTAATGCCCTTTTTCCATAATCAAAACTCTCTTTAATCCAAACAATACAGGTGTAGTTTCCTACATCTGTCTTACTTACATTTCGCAATGATAAAATCATAGTACCCCTTCGTGTATCACTATCCCATCGGATTGTGAACCCAGTTGACAATTTGGACTCATTCTTCTGCCAATAGCAACTAATGTCTTGGATTGAACTTCTCATATCTCCAACAAAATCACAAGTCAAATTTACATCCATTCGTTCTTCTATATGTACAGTAGCATATGTATGTATTATTTGAGCGAAACCATTACTTAATCCTACCCAGCATAGTATTACCAAGATGTAAATCTCAGTTTTGTAGGAGTGATCATTTTTACCCCCCATTGTGATGGTACCTTCTTCACTCTGGTATAATGAATCCAATTATCAATTCCTGCTACTTTCACAGCGGTAAATGTTATCAATAGCACCAAATAAAGTCCATGCCACTGTTCCTTTAAAGGCTCCGTTTGCCAATTTCGAACATACGCTTGGTCTCCTGGTTGATTCTCCAACGGCAAAGGGCGATTCCAGATGATCGCGGCACGTAAGGCTGTGAGTAATCTGCTTAAAGAAATTATATAACTATAAACATCTTGATCTCCTTGGAGGTGTAAATCTGCACTTCCCATTCCCTTCGTTGGTGCAGTATATGGCTTACCGTACAGAATTTCATAGGGATTTACAGACAACCCTTCTCTAGGTTTTATACGAATTCTCAATAAAGCAAGGGGCAATGCCTGTGGCCATTGGATTTGAGCTTCCTGGCATATCTTTTTAATTTGTCCTTTTAATGTTTGATTCTTCCTTTCTACCTTTCCACTAGATTGTGGCCTCCATGGTGTATGTAAATCCCAGCTAATTCCAAGCATTTCACTAATTTCCTGTACTATTTTAGCTATAAAGTGTGGGCCTCGATCTGAAGAAATTCCTAAAGGTACCCCAAATCTAGGTATGATCTCTTTTAACAAAGTTTTTACTACTTCTCTAGCTTGATTCGTTCTACAGGGAAATGCTTCTAGCCACCCTGAAAAGGTACATACGTATACCAATAAATACTTAAACCCTTTTGATTTAGGTAATTCTGCAAAATCCACTTGCCAATAGTCACCTGGTTCTATTCCCACTTTCAAAGTTCCCATTTGAATTTGTTTTCGTATTACCGGATTATTCTTTAAACATACTGGACACTTCGCATTCACCCCTTTTGCTATTGTTAACATTTGTGCAGATATAATGCTCCGCTTTAAAAACTGCACCAATGCTTCTGCTCCCCAATGGCATTTATTATGTTCAGTTTGTATTATTCGTTTCATAATTGTAGCAGGCACTACTACTTGTCCATTACCTGTTACATACCATCCATGTGAATTCTTCTGTGCCTTTACCAAATCGGCTAATTTTTCATCTTCTTGGGTATAAAAGGGATTTACAGAGAGATGAGCAGTAATCGGGCTTACCTTAGTAGGTATTAGAGCTAATTCAGTCCATACTTGCCGTGCAGCAATTTTGGCTGCCTGGTCTGCCTTCATGTTTCCTTGTGCCACATCGCTGTCATCCCTCTGATGTCCTCGACAATGCATTACAGCCACTTGCTGAGGTAGTACCACAGCCTCTAATAACTGTAAGATCTCGGTTCGATATTTAATAATACTACCTTGAGCCGTCAACAATCCTCTTTCCTTCCATAAAGCTCCATGTATATGTATTATTCCAAAAGCGTATTTAGAATCTGCCCAAATATTCACCCTCTTATCCGTACTCGGTATTAAAGCCCGAATTAGAGCGACCAGTTCTGCCTTTTGCGCTGACGTTCCTGGCATTAATGCCTTTGCTTCAATTACTTCAAGCTTAGTAACCACAGCATATCCAGAATATCGTGTTCCATTCTCAACAAAGCTGCTACCGTCTGTAAATAATGTCCAGTCAGGATTTACAAGGGGAATATCTTTCAGATCTACCCTACTGGCGTAAGTTTGTTCGATCACCTCAATACAATCATGTTCCAGCTCGCCTTCCTCTATTTTGCTACCTAAAAATTCAGCGGGATTCAAACATGTTGTTATCTTTAAAAATATATCATCCTGTTCTCTCAATATTGCCTGATATTTCAACATTCTACTGGATGACAACCAATGACCCCCCTTTTGTTCCAAAACTGCAATCACCATGTGGGGCACAAATACTTCCATTTTTGTTCCCAATGTCAATTTTCTAGCTTCTTGGACTAACATTACAGTAGCAGCCACTGCTCGGAGGCAAGAAGGCCATCCGGCACTTACCATATCCAACTGCTTGGAAAAATAGCCCACCGGTCTCTTCCATGATCCAATTCGTTGAGTTAAAACTCCAAGCGCTAGTCGTTGCCGCTCATGTACAAAGAGTTGAAATGTTTTTGTCAAATCAGGCAATCCTAATGCTGGGGCTTCTTGCAGAGCCTGTTTTAAGTCTTGAAAAGCCCTTTTACACTCTAAACTCCAAACTAATTGTGGCTCTTTTAAAGCTGCATACAGTGGTTTGGCTAACAGTCCATAATTCAAAATCCAGAGTCTGCACCACCCTGTCATTCCTAGAAAAGTTCGTAACTCGTGCAAATTTCTAGGTTCAGGGATGGCACAAATCGCTTGTATTCTATTCACCCCCAACCGTCTTTGTCCTTGGGAAATTTCACATCCCAGATATATCACTTTTTCCCGGGCAATTTGGGCTTTTTCCTTAGAAACTCGATAACCGCTCTGTCCCAGTAAATTTAATCACGCAACTGTAACAGTAATGCAGTTTTCATACCTTTCTGTCGCCACGAAAATGTCATCCACATATTGCAACAATAAGTATGCTTTTGATGGTAATTGAAAATATCCTTGCTCCTTCCAATCCTCCAGTTCTCGTGCCAGCTGATTCCCAAATATTGTAGGACTGTTTTTGAAGCCTTGTGGTAACCTGGTCCAGGTCAGCTGTCGTTTTCGTCCTGTATCCGGATTTTCCCATTCAAACGCAAATAATTTCCTACTTTGTAATGCCAATGGGATGCAGAAGAAAGCATCTTTTAAATCAATTACAGAAAAGTATCTAAATTGTTCTGCCACAGATGTTAACAATGTATAAGGATTTGCTACTACTGGATGTATATCTTTAACTATTTCGTTTACAGCTCTTAAATCTTGAACTAACCTATAATCTCCGTTAGGTTTTCTTATAGGAAATATCGGTGTATTATATTCAGATTCACATTCTTCTAACACATTGTGCATCAAAAATTTTGCAATTAATGGTGCTACCCCTTTCCTAGCTTCTAACTGTATAGGATATTGTCTAACTCTTACCGGTTGGACACCTTCTTTCAATTCTACTATGACAGGTTTTGCTGCTTTCGCTAATCCCGGTACTTGTGTCTCCCATACCCATGGTACTACAGCGTTTTCTACCTCTATTGGTATTGTTGTATTAGCTATTTCTTTTACTATAAATATTCTAGCTATTTCTTCCTCAGGTATCTGCAACTTAGCTTTTCCATTTTCAAATATTATTTTAGCATTAAATCTTGACAATAAATCTCGTCCTAACAAAGATGTAGGACAATCCGGTACATAGAGAAATTCATGATCTAATTCTTTACCCCTAAAATTTAGATGCAATGGCCGCAGAAAGGGCCGTTGCTCTGTTTTTCCTGTAGCTCCTACCACAGTTATCATCGTATCTCCTATCTTTCCTAAACAAGTATTTAAAACAGAATAAGTTGCCCCAGTATCTACCAATAATTGTTTCTCTTCCCCATCAATTTCTGTTGTCACTTTTAATCCATCACTTAGTCAGCTACTATGTTGCCCCAAATGTCCTAACATCATTGTTTCTGCCATTGGTGTTCCTCCTACTGAAGTCTGCTGGGCCAAATTCATTTTCACTGGGCACTCATTTTTCCAATGTCCCTGTTGTCTGCAAAACGCACACTGATTTATCCCTAGCTGATTTTGAGGTATTCCCCGCATGCCTCCTACCCTGTATCCTCCTCGACCTCGTCCTCTACTTCTGCCTCTTATTCCTTGATTTACTCGTTGTAACATTGCTAATAATCCTGCCTGATTTCTCTTTGTGGTTTTTTTTTTTTTTTTTTTCTCCCTATTATTGTACACTTTCCAGCTGATTGCTTCCAAATTACTAAATCTCCTGGGGAAAAAGGAACTTTCCCATATACTTTATCAGTCCCCGAAATTGCCTCTCGTAAAGGGGCTAATAATACTTTACTGTTTTGCTCTTGTTCCTTCCTCCCTTGTCTTGTTCTCTGTGCAATTGGGGTTCGTTGCGCTTGTCTTGGGCATGATGAATGCCCTGGCGAACCCTTCGGTGTTAACTTAATCTGGATCGCTCCAGTATTAATTGATTCTGACGGTTTTACCGCCTTAATACTATCAGTATCACTATCGTCCCCTGCATCTATATCGGACATCACAGGGGCCGTCGGTGATGCTAAAAGTGATACCTCCTCTGGCTCTCTTATTGAATTTTGTATTGCCAAACAAGTCATACACTTCTTATTACCTACACATCCTTCACATTTTGTTTTATCTTTTTTTCGGGATGTACCAACAACATTCCACATTCTCTCTGCATATCTGGATGATTACGTATATCATAAAATAGATCAACATATGGTACTTCATCCCATTTTTCAAGTTCTTAACAATATCTCATTAATGGACCTATAACACCCGGATCTAAACTTCCGTGTTCAGGCCACCGGGGTCCATCATACTCATATTGTGGCCACCAATTCGTACAATAATCTATAAATCGACTTTTACTCATACTCTGAAAATATCCCGCACTTTTCCAATGCTTTAATAAACATCCTAACGGAGAATTATCCGGTATTACCATGGTCTTACACATTCACTCCACACACACACACTAAATCTACAGGGTAGAAAACGGAAAGATAGCCTCTGATGGGAAACAAAAGACCAAACCAAACTCACGAGACAGCCACGTATGTCCGTGAGTGCTGGACCTGCGGGGCTTTCGCTCCGTCTGACGGCCAGCGCCTAGGCTTCCACAGACCAGACCTCGAGCTCGTTAGCCCAACCTTGCGTGAATCGCCGTCACGTCTTATTAGGCAGGCACCCGACCAAATATTACAATAAAGCACCTTCGGGCTTACCACTTTGGGACGTCAGGAGCAGCGCAGAGCGGGCGCAGCCGATGGCTCCCCGAGAATTCCTCGGTGCCGGCACGGAGCAAAATCGGAAAGCGAACCGTCAACACTACTCCCGAAGTCCCATCTGGGTCGCCAGAAAACTGTTGCCCGTAAAGAAACACATAACTACGAAAGCAGTTATATGCGGTGCTTTATTCGGGGCCCGGGGTCTCAGGGACTCATGTCCAAAGCTGAGAATCCCAAATCCCCGTTTAACTTGGTTAATATTTATAGTGTTCGGTTACGTAACATAATCAACAGAATTGCTAAGCTACATGATTGTTTCCCATTTATAGTTTCTTCAGTTACTGTTGCCAAGATTTGCTTATCATTTACCTAGTTCATCAGATTGTGCTGTACCTAGTTCATCAGATTGTACTGTACCCACTTCATCAGATTGTACTGTACCCAACACCTGCAATTATACCTTCATCTTGTCTACCAAGTATAACCTATTCTAATCAATATAATGTAACAATTCCCCCCTTTGAAAATACTTCAAGTCTTCCAGACTGCAAGGATTTTCATCATCAGTTCCGCAGATTTCCATATTCTTTGGACCGTCTCAAACTGGTGATTGTAGCTGCAATGAATTATTTCCAATGTCTTCATATCTCGGGGGAAGTTCATGATTCTTCCTGGTAACAGCTTTTAAAATTTTCCCCAAGCGTTGCCGTTCCTTATTAACAATATTTTGAATCAAACGCAACACTCCCATAATAGCTAACATAATAATTATAATTATTATACACCATTGAATTAAAGATGCTACCCAACCAGAGATGTTCAATCCAAATGACTTTGCTAAAGCAGCAACCCAATTATGGGTACTTTCTTCTCTTTCTTCCTCAGTTGCATGTTCAATTTGCGTTAGCTGAGACAAATCACGTTCTACCGCGGCTGTAACATTCGGAATATGTACACAACAATGATCAATCTTATCTCGTAAATAACCACATACTCCATGTTCTTTTAGCAACAGCATATCTAATGCCATTCTATTTTGCAGGGTCATTTTTGTGGTTGCCTGTAATTGTAAGTTTATTTCCTTAAATCCTTCTTTAGTCACTCTTGCTAGCCTTTCCGTTTGTCCTAACAACCGGTACAACATTTCTCTATTCCGATAAGTACTAATTGGAGCAAACAATGATTCTAAAGCCCAACCTAACTTCACACCGGATGATGGTTCTTGCCAATCATCATCATCCTTTATTTCTCTCTTCATTATCCATAAATTTTCTAATCTACCCTTAAATGGCGCTTTCTTCCAAATTGGGCAGAGAGTTGGTAACCCTAAAGTTATTTCAGTCACCAACCCATCCAAGGGGAGGTGAGTCGTCCATTGTCCATCACTTGTAACCCAAACTAAATTTCCTGTGCTCCTGATCGTAGTTCTACAATCTATTCCCACTCCGAATTGTATTACAGGTTCACTCATGGAGTATTTAATTCCTCTACAGGCACAACCTGTCCTTAATGCAAGGACCACAGGTGGAAAGGTAGCTTCACTTTCGGGGTGTCACAAGTGTATACTTTTGTACAGTTCTAGACTGGGTGTTTTTCAGCTAACTTTCTTTTGCATTGGATTTTCTTGTGTTTCCTGTTGTGGCGCCTGGATTATTTGTATTGGTTGCATTTCGTCTTTTTCCAAATCTTTTAACTCTCTCCTGGCTCTGTTTCTTTTCTGCATAGGTTCTGATTTTGCAGTAACCTCTAATGCCCTTTTTCCATAATCAAAACTCTCTTTAATCCAAACAATACAGGTGTAGTTTCCTACATCTGTCTTACTTACATTTCGCAATGATAAAATCATAGTACCCCTTCGTGTATCACTATCCCATCGGATTGTAAACCCAGTTGACAATTTGGACTCATTCTTCTGCCAATAGCAACTAATGTCTTGGATTGAACTTCTCATATCTCCAACAAAATCACAAGTCAAATTTACATCCATTCGTTCTTCTATATGTACAGTAGCATATGTATGTATTATTTGAGCGAAACCATTACTTAATCCTACCCAGCATAGTATTACCAAGATGTAAATCTCAGTTTTGTAGGAGTGATCATTTTTACCCCCCATTGTGATGGTACCTTCTTCACTCTGGTATAACGAATCCAATTATCAATTCCTGCTACTTTCACAGCGGTAAATGTTATCAATAGCACCAAATAAAGTCCATGCCACTGTTCCTTTAAAGGCTCCGTTTGCCAATTTCGAACATACGCTTGGTCTCCTGGTTGATTCTCCAACGGCAAAGGGCGATTCCAGATGATCGCGGCACGTAAGGCTGTGAGTAATCTGCTTAAAGAAATTATATAACTATAAACATCTTGATCTCCTTGGAGGTGTAAATCTGCACTTCCCATTCCCTTCGTTGGTGCAGTATATGGCTTACCGTACAGAATTTCATAGGGACTTACAGACAACCCTTCTCTAGGTTTTATACGAATTCTCAATAAAGCAAGGGGCAATGCCTGTGGCCATTGGATTTGAGCTTCCTGGCATATCTTTTTAATTTGTCCTTTTAATGTTTGATTCATCCTTTCTACCTTTCCACTAGATTGTGGCCTCCATGGTGTATGTAAATCCCAGCTAATTCCAAGCATTTCACTAATTTCCTGTACTATTTTAGCTATAAAGTGTGGGCCTCGATCTGAAGAAATTCCTAAAGGTACCCCAAATCTAGGTATGATCTCTTTTAACAAAGTTTTTACTACTTCTCTAGCTTGATTCGTTCTACAGGGAAATGCTTCTAGCCACCCTGAAAAGGTACATACGTATACCAATAAATACTTAAACCCTTTTGATTTAGGTAATTCTGCAAAATCCACTTGCCAATAGTCACCTGGTTCTATTCCCACTTTCAAAGTTCCCATTTGAATTTGTTTTCGTATTACCGGATTATTCTTTAAACATACTGGACACTTCGCATTCACCCCTTTTGCTATTGTTAACATTTGTGCAGATATAATGCTCCGCTTTAAAAACTGCACCAATGCTTCTGCTCCCCAATGGCATTTATTATGTTCAGTTTGTATTATTCGTTTCATAATTGTAGCAGGCACTACTACTTGTCCATTACCTGTTACATACCATCCATGTGAATTCTTCTGTGCCTTTACCAAATCGGCTAATTTTTCATCTTCTTGGGTATAAAAGGGATTTACAGAGAGATGAGCAGTAATCGGGCTTACCTTAGTAGGTATTAGAGCTAATTCAGTCCATACTTGCCGTGCAGCAATTTTGGCTGCCTGGTCTGCCTTCATGTTTCCTTGTGCCACATCGCTGTCATCCCTCTGATGTCCTCGACAATGCATTACAGCCACTTGCTGAGGTAGTACCACAGCCTCTAATAACTGTAAGATCTCGGTTCGATATTTAATAATACTACCTTGAGCCGTCAACAATCCTCTTTCCTTCCATAAAGCTCCATGTATATGTATTATTCCAAAAGCGTATTTAGAATCTGCCCAAATATTCACCCTCTTATCCGTACTCGGTATTAAAGCCCGAATTAGAGCGACCAGTTCTGCCTTTTGCGCTGACGTTCCTGGCATTAATGCCTTTGCTTCAATTACTTCAAGCTTAGTAACCACAGCATATCCAGAATATCGTGTTCCATTCTCAACAAAGCTGCTACCGTCTGTAAATAATGTCCAGTCAGGATTTACAAGGGGAATATCTTTCAGATCTACCCTACTGGCGTAAGTTTGTTCGATCACCTCAATACAATCATGTTCCAGCTCGCCTTCCTCTATTTTGCTACCTAAAAATTCAGCGGGATTCAAACATGTTGTTATCTTTAAAAATATATCATCCTGTTCTCTCAATATTGCCTGATATTTCAACATTCTACTGGATGACAACCAATGACCCCCCTTTTGTTCCAAAACTGCAATCACCATGTGGGGCACAAATACTTCCATTTTTGTTCCCAATGTCAATTTTCTAGCTTCTTGGACTAACATTACAGTAGCAGCCACTGCTCGGAGGCAAGAAGGCCATCCGGCACTTACCATATCCAACTGCTTGGAAAAATAGCCCACCGGTCTCTTCCATGATCCAATTCGTTGAGTTAAAACTCCAAGCGCTAGTCGTTGCCGCTCATGTACAAAGAGTTGAAATGTTTTTGTCAAATCAGGCAATCCTAATGCTGGGGCTTCTTGCAGAGCCTGTTTTAAGTCTTGAAAAGCCCTTTTACACTCTAAACTCCAAACTAATTGTGGCTCTTTTAAAGCTGCATACAGTGGTTTGGCTAACAGTCCATAATTCAAAATCCAGAGTCTGCACCACCCTGTCATTCCTAGAAAAGTTCGTAACTCGTGCAAATTTCTAGGTTCAGGGATGGCACAAATCGCTTGTATTCTATTCACCCCCAACCGTCTTTGTCCTTGGGAAATTTCACATCCCAGATATATCACTTTTTCCTGGGCAATTTGGGCTTTTTCCTTAGAAACTCGATAACCGCTCTGTCCCAGTAAATTTAATCACGCAACTGTAACAGTAATGCAGTTTTCATACCTTTCTGTCGCCACGAAAATGTCATCCACATATTGCAACAATAAGTATGCTTTTGATGGTAATTGAAAATATCCTTGCTCCTTCCAATCCTCCAGTTCTCGTGCCAGCTGATTCCCAAATATTGTAGGACTGTTTTTGAAGCCTTGTGGTAACCTGGTCCAGGTCAGCTGTCGTTTTCGTCCTGTATCCGGATTTTCCCATTCAAACGCAAATAATTTCCTACTTTGTAATGCCAATGGGATGCAGAAGAAAGCATCTTTTAAATCAATTACAGAAAAGTATCTAAATTGTTCTGCCACAGATGTTAACAATGTATAAGGATTTGCTACTACTGGATGTATATCTTTAACTATTTCGTTTACAGCTCTTAAATCTTGAACTAACCTATAATCTCCGTTAGGTTTTCTTATAGGAAATATTGGTGTATTATATTCAGATTCACATTCTTCTAACACATTGTGCATCAAAAATTTTGCAATTAATGGTGCTACCCCTTTCCTAGCTTCTAACTGTATAGGATATTGTCTAACTCTTACCGGTTGGACACCTTCTTTCAATTCTACTATGACAGGTTTTGCTGCTTTCGCTAATCCCGGTACTTGTGTCTCCCATACCCATGGTACTACAGCGTTTTCTACCTCTATTGGTATTGTTGTATTAGCTATTTCTTTTACTATAAATATTCTAGCTATTTCTTCCTCAGGTATCTGCAACTTAGCTTTTCCATTTTCAAATATTATTTTAGCATTAAATCTTGACAATAAATCTCGTCCTAACAAAGATGTAGGACAATCCGGTACATAGAGAAATTCATGATCTAATTCTTTACCCCTAAAATTTAGATGCAATGGCCGCAGAAAGGGCCGTTGCTCTGTTTTTCCTGTAGCTCCTACCACAGTTATCATCGTATCTCCTATCTTTCCTAAACAAGTATTTAAAACAGAATAAGTTGCCCCAGTATCTACCAATAATTGTTTCTCTTCCCCATCAATTTCTGTTGTCACTTTTAATCCATCACTTAGTCAGCTACTATGTTGCCCCAAATGTCCTAACATCATTGTTTCTGCCATTGGTGTTCCTCCTACTGAAGTCTGCTGGGCCAAATTCATTTTCACTGGGCACTCATTTTTCCAATGTCCCTGTTGTCTGCAAAACGCACACTGATTTATCCCTAGCTGATTTTGAGGTATTCCCCGCATGCCTCCTACCCTGTATCCTCCTCGACCTCGTCCTCTACTTCTGCCTCTTATTCCTTGATTTACTCGTTGTAACATTGCTAATAATCCTGCCTGATTTCTCTTTGTGGTTTTTTTTTTTTTTTTTTTTTTTTTCCTATTATTGTACACTTTCCAGCTGATTGCTTCCAAATTACTAAATCTCCTGGGGAAAAAGGAACTTTCCCATATACTTTATCAGTCCCCGAAATTGCCTCTCGTAAAGGGGCTAATAATACTTTACTGTTTTGCTCTTGTTCCTTCCTCCCTTGTCTTGTTCTCTGTGCAATTGGGGTTCGTTGCGCTTGTCTTGGGCATGATGAATGCCCTGGCGAACCCTTCGGTGTTAACTTAATCTGGATCGCTCCAGTATTAATTGATTCTGACGGTTTTACCGCCTTAATACTATCAGTATCACTATCGTCCCCTGCATCTATATCGGACATCACAGGGGCCGTCGGTGATGCTAAAAGTGATACCTCCTCTGGCTCTCTTATTGAATTTTGTATTGCCAAACAAGTCATACACTTCTTATTACCTACACATCCTTCACATTTTGTTTTATCTTTTTTTCGGGATGTACCAACAACATTCCACATTCTCTCTGCATATCTGGATGATTACGTATATCATAAAATAGATCAACATATGGTACTTCATCCCATTTTTCAAGTTCTTAACAATATCTCATTAATGGACCTATAACACCCGGATCTAAACTTCCGTGTTCAGGCCACCGGGGTCCATCATACTCATATTGTGGCCACCAATTCGTACAATAATCTATAAATCGACTTTTACTCATACTCTGAAAATATCCCGCACTTTTCCAATGCTTTAATAAACATCCTAACGGAGAATTATCCGGTATTACCATGGTCTTACACATTCACTCCACACACACACACTAAATCTACAGGGTAGAAAACGGAAAGATAGCCTCTGATGGGAAACAAAAGACCAAACCAAACTCACGAGACAGCCACGTATGTCCGTGAGTGCTGGACCTGCGGGGCTTTCGCTCCGTCTGACGGCCAGCGCCTAGGCTTCCACAGACCAGACCTCGAGCTCGTTAGCCCAACCTTGCGTGAATCGCCGTCACGTCTTATTAGGCAGGCACCCGACCAAATATTACAATAAAGCACCTTCGGGCTTACCACTTTGGGACGTCAGGAGCAGCGCAGAGCGGGCGCAGCCGATGGCTCCCCGAGAATTCCTCGGTGCCGGCACGGAGCAAAATCGGAAAGCGAACCGTCAACACTACTCCCGAAGTCCCATCTGGGTCGCCAGAAAACTGTTGCCCGTAAAGAAACACATAACTACGAAAGCAGTTATATGCGGTGCTTTATTCGGGGCCCGGGGTCTCAGGGACTCATGTCCAAAGCTGAGAATCCCAAATCCCCGTTTAACTTGGTTAATATTTATAGTGTTCGGTTACGTAACATAATCAACAGAATTGCTAAGCTACATGATTGTTTCCCATTTATAGTTTCTTCAGTTACTGTTGCCAAGATTTGCTTATCATTTACCTAGTTCATCAGATTGTACTGTACCCACTTCATCAGATTGTACTGTACCCACTTCATCAGATTGTACTGTACCCAACACCTGCAATTATACCTTCATCTTGTCTACCAAGTATAACCTATTCTAATCAATATAATGTAACAATTCCCCCCTTTGAAAATACTTCAAGTCTTCCAGACTGCAAGGATTTTCATCATCAGTTCCGCAGATTTCCATATTCTTTGGACCGTCTCAAACTGGTGATTGTAGCTGCAATGAATTATTTCCAATGTCTTCATATCTCGGGGGAAGTTCATGATTCTTCCTGGTAACAGCTTTTAAAATTTTCCCCAAGCGTTGCCGTTCCTTATTAACAATATTTTGAATCAAACGCAACACTCCCATAATAGCTAACATAATAATTATAATTATTATACACCATTGAATTAAAGATGCTACCCAACCAGAGATGTTCAATCCAAATGACTTTGCTAAAGCAGCAACCCAATTATGGGTACTTTCTTCTCTTTCTTCCTCAGTTGCATGTTCAATTTGCGTTAGCTGAGACAAATCACGTTCTACCGCGGCTGTAACATTCGGAATATGTACACAACAATGATCAATCTTATCTCGTAAATAACCACATACTCCATGTTCTTTTAGCAACAGCATATCTAATGCCATTCTATTTTGCAGGGTCATTTTTGTGGTTGCCTGTAATTGTAAGTTTATTTCCTTAAATCCTTCTTTAGTCACTCTTGCTAGCCTTTCCGTTTGTCCTAACAACCGGTACAACATTTCTCTATTCCGATAAGTACTAATTGGAGCAAACAATGATTCTAAAGCCCAACCTAACTTCACACCGGATGATGGTTCTTGCCAATCATCATCATCCTTTATTTCTCTCTTCATTATCCATAAATTTTCTAATCTACCCTTAAATGGCGCTTTCTTCCAAATTGGGCAGAGAGTTGGTAACCCTAAAGTTATTTCAGTCACCAACCCATCCAAGGGGAGGTGAGTCGTCCATTGTCCATCACTTGTAACCCAAACTAAATTTCCTGTGCTCCTGATCGTAGTTCTACAATCTATTCCCACTCCGAATTGTATTACAGGTTCACTCATGGAGTATTTAATTCCTCTACAGGCACAACCTGTCCTTAATGCAAGGACCACAGGTGGAAAGGTAGCTTCACTTTCGGGGTGTCACAAGTGTATACTTTTGTACAGTTCTAGACTGGGTGTTTTTCAGCTAACTTTCTTTTGCATTGGATTTTCTTGTGTTTCCTGTTGTGGCGCCTGGATTATTTGTATTGGTTGCATTTCGTCTTTTTCCAAATCTTTTAACTCTCTCCTGGCTCTGTTTCTTTTCTGCATAGGTTCTGATTTTGCAGTAACCTCTAATGCCCTTTTTCCATAATCAAAACTCTCTTTAATCCAAACAATACAGGTGTAGTTTCCTACATCTGTCTTACTTACATTTCGCAATGATAAAATCATAGTACCCCTTCGTGTATCACTATCCCATCGGATTGTGAACCCAGTTGACAATTTGGACTCATTCTTCTGCCAATAGCAACTAATGTCTTGGATTGAACTTCTCATATCTCCAACAAAATCACAAGTCAAATTTACATCCATTCGTTCTTCTATATGTACAGTAGCATATGTATGTATTATTTGAGCGAAACCATTACTTAATCCTACCCAGCATAGTATTACCAAGATGTAAATCTCAGTTTTGTAGGAGTGATCATTTTTACCCCCCATTGTGATGGTACCTTCTTCACTCTGGTACAATGAATCCAATTATCAATTCCTGCTACTTTCACAGCGGTAAATGTTATCAATAGCACCAAATAAAGTCCATGCCACTGTTCCTTTAAAGGCTCCGTTTGCCAATTTCGAACATACGCTTGGTCTCCTGGTTGATTCTCCAACGGCAAAGGGCGATTCCAGATGATCGCGGCACGTAAGGCTGTGAGTAATCTGCTTAAAGAAATTATATAACTATAAACATCTTGATCTCCTTGGAGGTGTAAATCTGCACTTCCCATTCCCTTCGTTGGTGCAGTATATGGCTTACCGTACAGAATTTCATAGGGACTTACAGACAACCCTTCTCTAGGTTTTATACGAATTCTCAATAAAGCAAGGGGCAATGCCTGTGGCCATTGGATTTGAGCTTCCTGGCATATCTTTTTAATTTGTCCTTTTAATGTTTGATTCATCCTTTCTACCTTTCCACTAGATTGTGGCCTCCACGGTGTATGTAAATCCCAGCTAATTCCAAGCATTTCACTAATTTCCTGTACTATTTTAGCTATAAAGTGTGGGCCTCGATCTGAAGAAATTCCTAAAGGTACCCCAAATCTAGGTATGATCTCTTTTAACAAAGTTTTTACTACTTCTCTAGCTTGATTCGTTCTACAGGGAAATGCTTCTAGCCACCCTGAAAAGGTACATACGTATACCAATAAATACTTAAACCCTTTTGATTTAGGTAATTCTGCAAAATCCACTTGCCAATAGTCACCTGGTTCTATTCCCACTTTCAAAGTTCCCATTGGAATTTGTTTTCGTATTACCGGATTATTCTTTAAACATACTGGACACTTCGCATTCACCCCTTTTGCTATTGTTAACATTTGTGCAGATATAATGCTCCGCTTTAAAAACTGCACCAATGCTTCTGCTCCCCAATGGCATTTATTATGTTCAGTTTGTATTATTCGTTTCATAATTGTAGCAGGCACTACTACTTGTCCATTACCTGTTACATACCATCCATGTGAATTCTTCTGTGCCTTTACCAAATCGGCTAATTTTTCATCTTCTTGGGTATAAAAGGGATTTACAGAGAGATGAGCAGTAATCGGGCTTACCTTAGTAGGTATTAGAGCTAATTCAGTCCATACTTGCCGTGCAGCAATTTTGGCTGCCTGGTCTGCCTTCATGTTTCCTTGTGCCACATCGCTGTCATCCCTCTGATGTCCTCGACAATGCATTACAGCCACTTGCTGAGGTAGTACCACAGCCTCTAATAACTGTAAGATCTCGGTTCGATATTTAATAATACTACCTTGAGCCGTCAACAATCCTCTTTCCTTCCATAAAGCTCCATGTATATGTATTATTCCAAAAGCGTATTTAGAATCTGCCCAAATATTCACCCTCTTATCCGTACTCGGTATTAAAGCCCGAATTAGAGCGACCAGTTCTGCCTTTTGCGCTGACGTTCCTGGCATTAATGCCTTTGCTTCAATTACTTCAAGCTTAGTAACCACAGCATATCCAGAATATCGTGTTCCATTCTCAACAAAGCTGCTACCGTCTGTAAATAATGTCCAGTCAGGATTTACAAGGGGAATATCTTTCAGATCTACCCTACTGGCGTAAGTTTGTTCGATCACCTCAATACAATCATGTTCCAGCTCGCCTTCCTCTATTTTGCTACCTAAAAATTCAGCGGGATTCAAACATGTTGTTATCTTTAAAAATATATCATCCTGTTCTCTCAATATTGCTTGATATTTCAACATTCTACTGGATGACAACCAATGACCCCCCTTTTGTTCCAAAACTGCAATCACCATGTGGGGCACAAATACTTCCATTTTTGTTCCCAATGTCAATTTTCTAGCTTCTTGGACTAACATTACAGTAGCAGCCACTGCTCGGAGGCAAGAAGGCCATCCGGCACTTACCATATCCAACTGCTTGGAAAAATAGCCCACCGGTCTCTTCCATGATCCAATTCGTTGAGTTAAAACTCCAAGCGCTAGTCGTTGCCGCTCATGTACAAAGAGTTGAAATGTTTTTGTCAAATCAGGCAATCCTAATGCTGGGGCTTCTTGCAGAGCCTGTTTTAAGTCTTGAAAAGCCCTTTTACACTCTAAACTCCAAACTAATTGTGGCTCTTTTAAAGCTGCATACAGTGGTTTGGCTAACAGTCCATAATTCAAAATCCAGAGTCTGCACCACCCTGTCATTCCTAGAAAAGTTCGTAACTCGTGCAAATTTCTAGGTTCAGGGATGGCACAAATCGCTTGTATTCTATTCACCCCCAACCGTCTTTGTCCTTGGGAAATTTCACATCCCAGATATATCACTTTTTCCCGGGCAATTTGGGCTTTTTCCTTAGAAACTCGATAACCGCTCTGTCCCAGTAAATTTAATCACGCAACTGTAACAGTAATGCAGTTTTCATACCTTTCTGTCGCCACGAAAATGTCATCCACATATTGCAACAATAAGTATGCTTTTGATGGTAATTGAAAATATCCTTGCTCCTTCCAATCCTCCAGTTCTCGTGCCAGCTGATTCCCAAATATTGTAGGACTGTTTTTGAAGCCTTGTGGTAACCTGGTCCAGGTCAGCTGTCGTTTTCGTCCTGTATCCGGATTTTCCCATTCAAACGCAAATAATTTCCTACTTTGTAATGCCAATGGGATGCAGAAGAAAGCATCTTTTAAATCAATTACAGAAAAGTATCTAAATTGTTCTGCCACAGATGTTAACAATGTATAAGGATTTGCTACTACTGGATGTATATCTTTAACTATTTCGTTTACAGCTCTTAAATCTTGAACTAACCTATAATCTCCGTTAGGTTTTCTTATAGGAAATATCGGTGTATTATATTCAGATTCACATTCTTCTAACACATTGTGCATCAAAAATTTTGCAATTAATGGTGCTACCCCTTTCCTAGCTTCTAACTGTATAGGATATTGTCTAACTCTTACCGGTTGGACACCTTCTTTCAATTCTACTATGACAGGTTTTGCTGCTTTCGCTAATCCCGGTACTTGTGTCTCCCATACCCATGGTACTACAGCGTTTTCTACCTCTATTGGTATTGTTGTATTAGCTATTTCTTTTACTATAAATATTCTAGCTATTTCTTCCTCAGGTATCTGCAACTTAGCTTTTCCATTTTCAAATATTATTTTAGCATTAAATCTTGACAATAAATCTCGTCCTAACAAAGATGTAGGACAATCCGGTACATAGAGAAATTCATGATCTAATTCTTTACCCCTAAAATTTAGATGCAATGGCCGCAGAAAGGGCCGTTGCTCTGTTTTTCCTGTAGCTCCTACCACAGTTATCATCGTATCTCCTATCTTTCCTAAACAAGTATTTAAAACAGAATAAGTTGCCCCAGTATCTACCAATAATTGTTTCTCTTCCCCATCAATTTCTGTTGTCACTTTTAATCCATCACTTAGTCAGCTACTATGTTGCCCCAAATGTCCTAACATCATTGTTTCTGCCATTGGTGTTCCTCCTACTGAAGTCTGCTGGGCCAAATTCATTTTCACTGGGCACTCATTTTTCCAATGTCCCTGTTGTCTGCAAAACGCACACTGATTTATCCCTAGCTGATTTTGAGGTATTCCCCGCATGCCTCCTACCCTGTATCCTCCTCGACCTCGTCCTCTACTTCTGCCTCTTATTCCTTGATTTACTCATTGTAACATTGCTAATAATCCTGCCTGATTTCTCTTTGTGGTTTTTTTTTTTCTCCCTATTATTGTACACTTTCCAGCTGATTGCTTCCAAATTACTAAATCTCCTGGGGAAAAAGGAACTTTCCCATATACTTTATCAGTCCCCGAAATTGCCTCTCGTAAAGGGGCTAATAATACTTTACTGTTTTGCTCTTGTTCCTTCCTCCCTTGTCTTGTTCTCTGTGCAATTGGGGTTCGTTGCGCTTGTCTTGGGCATGATGAATGCCCTGGCGAACCCTTCGGTGTTAACTTAATCTGGATCGCTCCAGTATTAATTGATTCTGACGGTTTTACCGCCTTAATACTATCAGTATCACTATCGTCCCCTGCATCTATATCGGACATCACAGGGGCCGTCGGTGATGCTAAAAGTGATACCTCCTCTGGCTCTCTTATTGAATTTTGTATTGCCAAACAAGTCATACGCTTCTTATTACCTACACATCCTCCACGTTTTGTTTTATCTTTTTTTCGGGATGTACCAACAACATTCCACATTCTCTCTGCATATCTGGATGATTACGTATATCATAAAATAGATCAACATATGGTACTTCATCCCATTTTTCAAGTTCTTAACAATATCTCATTAATGGACCTATAACACCCGGATCTAAACTTCCGTGTTCAGGCCACCGGGGTCCATCATACTCATATTGTGGCCACCAATTCGTACAATAATCTATAAATCGACTTTTACTCATACTCTGAAAATATCCCGCACTTTTCCAATGCTTTAATAAACATCCTAACGGAGAATTATCCGGTATTACCATGGTCTTACACACTCACTCCACACACACACACACTAAATCTACGGGGTAGAAAACGGAAAGATAGCCTCTGATGGGAAACAAAAGACCAAACCAAACTCACGAGACAGCCACGTATGTCCGTGAGTGCTGGACCTGCGGGGCTTTCGCTCCGTCTGACGGCCAGCGCCTAGGCTTCCACAGACCAGACCTCGAGCTCGTTAGCCCAACCTTGCGTGAATCGCCGTCACGTCTTATTAGGCAGGCACCCGACCAAATATTACAATAAAGCACCTTCGGGCTTACCACTTTGGGACGTCAGGAGCAGCGCAGAGCGGGCGCAGCCGATGGCTCCCCGAGAATTCCTCGGTGCCGGCACGGAGCAAAATCGGAAAGCGAACCGTCAACACTACTCCCGAAGTCCCATCTGGGTCGCCAGAAAACTGTTGCCCGTAAAGAAACACATAACTACGAAAGCAGTTATATGCGGTGCTTTATTCGGGGCCCGGGGTCTCAGGGACTCATGTCCAAAGCTGAGAATCCCAAATCCCCGTTTAACTTGGTTAATATTTATAGTGTTCGGTTACGTAACATAATCAACAGAATTGCTAAGCTACATGATTGTTTCCCATTTATAGTTTCTTCAGTTACTGTTGCCAAGATTTGCTTATCATTTACCTAGTTCATCAGATTGTGCTGTACCTAGTTCATCAGATTGTACTGTACCCAGTTCATCAGATTGTACTGTACCCAACACCTGCAATTATACCTTCATCTTGTCTACCAAGTATAACCTATTCTAATCAATATAATGTAACAATTCCCCCCTTTGAAAATACTTCAAGTCTTCCAGACTGCAAGGATTTTCATCATCAGTTCCGCAGATTTCCATATTCTTTGGACCGTCTCAAACCGGTGATTGTAGCTGCAATGAATTATTTCCAATGTCTTCATATCTCGGGGGAAGTTCATGATTCTTCCTGGTAACAGCTTTTAAAATTTTCCCCAAGCGTTGCCGTTCCTTATTAACAATATTTTGAATCAAACGCAACACTCCCATAATAGCTAACATAATAATTATAATTATTATACACCATTGAATTAAAGATGCTACCCAACCAGAGATGTTCAATCCAAATGACTTTGCTAAAGCAGCAACCCAATTATGGGTACTTTCTTCTCTTTCTTCCTCAGTTGCATGTTCAATTTGCGTTAGCTGAGACAAATCACGTTCTACCGCGGCTGTAACATTCGGAATATGTACACAACAATGATCAATCTTATCTCGTAAATAACCACATACTCCATGTTCTTTTAGCAACAGCATATCTAATGCCATTCTATTTTGCAGGGTCATTTTTGTGGTTGCCTGTAATTGTAAGTTTATTTCCTTAAATCCTTCTTTAGTCACTCTTGCTAGCCTTTCCGTTTGTCCTAACAACCGGTACAACATTTCTCTATTCCGATAAGTACTAATTGGAGCAAACAATGATTCTAAAGCCCAACCTAACTTCACACCGGATGATGGTTCTTGCCAATCATCATCATCCTTTATTTCTCTCTTCATTATCCATAAATTTTCTAATCTACCCTTAAATGGCGCTTTCTTCCAAATTGGGCAGAGAGTTGGTAACCCTAAAGTTATTTCAGTCACCAACCCATCCAAGGGGAGGTGAGTCGTCCATTGTCCATCACTTGTAACCCAAACTAAATTTCCTGTGCTCCTGATCGTAGTTCTACAATCTATTCCCACTCCGAATTGTATTACAGGTTCACTCATGGAGTATTTAATTCCTCTACAGGCACAACCTGTCCTTAATGCAAGGACCACAGGTGGAAAGGTAGCTTCACTTTCGGGGTGTCACAAGTGTATACTTTTGTACAGTTCTAGACTGGGTGTTTTTCAGCTAACTTTCTTTTGCATTGGATTTTCTTGTGTTTCCTGTTGTGGCGCCTGGATTATTTGTATTGGTTGCATTTCGTCTTTTTCCAAATCTTTTAACTCTCTCCTGGCTCTGTTTCTTTTCTGCATAGGTTCTGATTTTGCAGTAACCTCTAATGCCCTTTTTCCATAATCAAAACTCTCTTTAATCCAAACAATACAGGTGTAGTTTCCTACATCTGTCTTACTTACATTTCGCAATGATAAAATCATAGTACCCCTTCGTGTATCACTATCCCATCGGATTGTGAACCCAGTTGACAATTTGGACTCATTCTTCTGCCAATAGCAACTAATGTCTTGGATTGAACTTCTCATATCTCCAACAAAATCACAAGTCAAATTTACATCCATTCGTTCTTCTATATGTACAGTAGCATATGTATGTATTATTTGAGCGAAACCATTACTTAATCCTACCCAGCATAGTATTACCAAGATGTAAATCTCAGTTTTGTAGGAGTGATCATTTTTACCCCCCATTGTGATGGTACCTTCTTCACTCTGGTATAATGAATCCAATTATCAATTCCTGCTACTTTCACAGCGGTAAATGTTATCAATAGCACCAAATAAAGTCCATGCCACTGTTCCTTTAAAGGCTCCGTTTGCCAATTTCGAACATACGCTTGGTCTCCTGGTTGATTCTCCAACGGCAAAGGGCGATTCCAGATGATCGCGGCACGTAAGGCTGTGAGTAATCTGCTTAAAGAAATTATATAACTATAAACATCTTGATCTCCTTGGAGGTGTAAATCTGCACTTCCCATTCCCTTCGTTGGTGCAGTATATGGCTTACCGTACAGAATTTCATAGGGACTTACAGACAACCCTTCTCTAGGTTTTATACGAATTCTCAATAAAGCAAGGGGCAATGCCTGTGGCCATTGGATTTGAGCTTCCTGGCATATCTTTTTAATTTGTCCTTTTAATGTTTGATTCTTCCTTTCTACCTTTCCACTAGATTGTGGCCTCCACGGTGTATGTAAATCCCAGCTAATTCCAAGCATTTCACTAATTTCCTGTACTATTTTAGCTATAAAGTGTGGGCCTCGATCTGAAGAAATTCCTAAAGGTACCCCAAATCTAGGTATGATCTCTTTTAACAAAGTTTTTACTACTTCTCTAGCTTGATTCGTTCTACAGGGAAATGCTTCTAGCCACCCTGAAAAGGTACATACGTATACCAATAAATACTTAAACCCTTTTGATTTAGGTAATTCTGCAAAATCCACTTGCCAATAGTCACCTGGTTCTATTCCCACTTTCAAAGTTCCCATTTGAATTTGTTTTCGTATTACCGGATTATTCTTTAAACATACTGGACACTTCGCATTCACCCCTTTTGCTATTGTTAACATTTGTGCAGATATAATGCTCCGCTTTAAAAACTGCACCAATGCTTCTGCTCCCCAATGGCATTTATTATGTTCAGTTTGTATTATTCGTTTCATAATTGTAGCAGGCACTACTACTTGTCCATTACCTGTTACATACCATCCATGTGAATTCTTCTGTGCCTTTACCAAATCGGCTAATTTTTCATCTTCTTGGGTATAAAAGGGATTTACAGAGAGATGAGCAGTAATCGGGCTTACCTTAGTAGGTATTAGAGCTAATTCAGTCCATACTTGCCGTGCAGCAATTTTGGCTGCCTGGTCTGCCTTCATGTTTCCTTGTGCCACATCGCTGTCATCCCTCTGATGTCCTCGACAATGCATTACAGCCACTTGCTGAGGTAGTACCACAGCCTCTAATAACTGTAAGATCTCGGTTCGATATTTAATAATACTACCTTGAGCCGTCAACAATCCTCTTTCCTTCCATAAAGCTCCATGTATATGTATTATTCCAAAAGCGTATTTAGAATCTGCCCAAATATTCACCCTCTTATCCGTACTCGGTATTAAAGCCCGAATTAGAGCGACCAGTTCTGCCTTTTGCGCTGACGTTCCTGGCATTAATGCCTTTGCTTCAATTACTTCAAGCTTAGTAACCACAGCATATCCAGAATATCGTGTTCCATTCTCAACAAAGCTGCTACCGTCTGTAAATAATGTCCAGTCAGGATTTACAAGGGGAATATCTTTCAGATCTACCCTACTGGCGTAAGTTTGTTCGATCACCTCAATACAATCATGTTCCAGCTCGCCTTCCTCTATTTTGCTACCTAAAAATTCAGCGGGATTCAAACATGTTGTTATCTTTAAAAATATATCATCCTGTTCTCTCAATATTGCTTGATATTTCAACATTCTACTGGATGACAACCAATGACCCCCCTTTTGTTCCAAAACTGCAATCACCATGTGGGGCACAAATACTTCCATTTTTGTTCCCAATGTCAATTTTCTAGCTTCTTGGACTAACATTACAGTAGCAGCCACTGCTCGGAGGCAAGAAGGCCATCCGGCACTTACCATATCCAACTGCTTGGAAAAATAGCCCACCGGTCTCTTCCATGATCCAATTCGTTGAGTTAAAACTCCAAGCGCTAGTCGTTGCCGCTCATGTACAAAGAGTTGAAATGTTTTTGTCAAATCAGGCAATCCTAATGCTGGGGCTTCTTGCAGAGCCTGTTTTAAGTCTTGAAAAGCCCTTTTACACTCTAAACTCCAAACTAATTGTGGCTCTTTTAAAGCTGCATACAGTGGTTTGGCTAACAGTCCATAATTCAAAATCCAGAGTCTGCACCACCCTGTCATTCCTAGAAAAGTTCGTAACTCGTGCAAATTTCTAGGTTCAGGGATGGCACAAATCGCTTGTATTCTATTCACCCCCAACCGTCTTTGTCCTTGGGAAATTTCACATCCCAGATATATCACTTTTTCCCGGGCAATTTGGGCTTTTTCCTTAGAAACTCGATAACCGCTCTGTCCCAGTAAATTTAATCACGCAACTGTAACAGTAATGCAGTTTTCATACCTTTCTGTCGCCACGAAAATGTCATCCACATATTGCAACAATAAGTATGCTTTTGATGGTAATTGAAAATATCCTTGCTCCTTCCAATCCTCCAGTTCTCGTGCCAGCTGATTCCCAAATATTGTAGGACTGTTTTTGAAGCCTTGTGGTAACCTGGTCCAGGTCAGCTGTCGTTTTCGTCCTGTATCCGGATTTTCCCATTCAAACGCAAATAATTTCCTACTTTGTAATGCCAATGGGATGCAGAAGAAAGCATCTTTTAAATCAATTACAGAAAAGTATCTAAATTGTTCTGCCACAGATGTTAACAATGTATAAGGATTTGCTACTACTGGATGTATATCTTTAACTATTTCGTTTACAGCTCTTAAATCTTGAACTAACCTATAATCTCCGTTAGGTTTTCTTATAGGAAATATTGGTGTATTATATTCAGATTCACATTCTTCTAACACATTGTGCATCAAAAATTTTGCAATTAATGGTGCTACCCCTTTCCTAGCTTCTAACTGTATAGGATATTGTCTAACTCTTACCGGTTGGACACCTTCTTTCAATTCTACTATGACAGGTTTTGCTGCTTTCGCTAATCCCGGTACTTGTGTCTCCCATACCCATGGTACTACAGCGTTTTCTACCTCTATTGGTATTGTTGTATTAGCTATTTCTTTTACTATAAATATTCTAGCTATTTCTTCCTCAGGTATCTGCAACTTAGCTTTTCCATTTTCAAATATTATTTTAGCATTAAATCTTGACAATAAATCTCGTCCTAACAAAGATGTAGGACAATCCGGTACATAGAGAAATTCATGATCTAATTCTTTACCCCTAAAATTTAGATGCAATGGCCGCAGAAAGGGCCGTTGCTCTGTTTTTCCTGTAGCTCCTACCACAGTTATCATCGTATCTCCTATCTTTCCTAAACAAGTATTTAAAACAGAATAAGTTGCCCCAGTATCTACCAATAATTGTTTCTCTTCCCCATCAATTTCTGTTGTCACTTTTAATCCATCACTTAGTCAGCTACTATGTTGCCCCAAATGTCCTAACATCATTGTTTCTGCCATTGGTGTTCCTCCTACTGAAGTCTGCTGGGCCAAATTCATTTTCACTGGGCACTCATTTTTCCAATGTCCCTGTTGTCTGCAAAACGCACACTGATTTATCCCTAGCTGATTTTGAGGTATTCCCCGCATGCCTCCTACCCTGTATCCTCCTCGACCTCGTCCTCTACTTCTGCCTCTTATTCCTTGATTTACTCGTTGTAACATTGCTAATAATCCTGCCTGATTTCTCTTTGTGGTTTTTTTTTTTTTTTTTCTCCCTATTATTGTACACTTTCCAGCTGATTGCTTCCAAATTACTAAATCTCCTGGGGAAAAAGGAACTTTCCCATATACTTTATCAGTCCCCGAAATTGCCTCTCGTAAAGGGGCTAATAATACTTTACTGTTTTGCTCTTGTTCCTTCCTCCCTTGTCTTGTTCTCTGTGCAATTGGGGTTCGTTGCGCTTGTCTTGGGCATGATGAATGCCCTGGCGAACCCTTCGGTGTTAACTTAATCTGGATCGCTCCAGTATTAATTGATTCTGACGGTTTTACCGCCTTAATACTATCAGTATCACTATCGTCCCCTGCATCTATATCGGACATCACAGGGGCCGTCGGTGATGCTAAAAGTGATACCTCCTCTGGCTCTCTTATTGAATTTTGTATTGCCAAACAAGTCATACGCTTCTTATTACCTACACATCCTTCACATTTTGTTTTATCTTTTTTTCGGGATGTACCAACAACATTCCACATTCTCTCTGCATATCTGGATGATTACGTATATCATAAAATAGATCAACATATGGTACTTCATCCCATTTTTCAAGTTCTTAACAATATCTCATTAATGGACCTATAACACCCGGATCTAAACTTCCGTGTTCAGGCCACCGGGGTCCATCATACTCATATTGTGGCCACCAATTCGTACAATAATCTATAAATCGACTTTTACTCATACTCTGAAAATATCCCGCACTTTTCCAATGCTTTAATAAACATCCTAACGGAGAATTATCCGGTATTACCATGGTCTTACACATTCACTCCACACACACACACACACTAAATCTACGGGGTAGAAAACGGAAAGATAGCCTCTGATGGGAAACAAAAGACCAAACCAAACTCACGAGACAGCCACGTATGTCCGTGAGTGCTGGACCTGCGGGGCTTTCGCTCCGTCTGACGGCCAGCGCCTAGGCTTCCACAGACCAGACCTCGAGCTCGTTAGCCCAACCTTGCGTGAATCGCCGTCACGTCTTATTAGGCAGGCACCCGACCAAATATTACAATAAAGCACCTTCGGGCTTACCACTTTGGGACGTCAGCAGCAGCGCAGAGCGGGCGCAGCCGATGGCTCCCCGAGAATTCCTCGGTGCCGGCACGGAGCAAAATCGGAAAGCGAACCGTCAACACTACTCCCGAAGTCCCATCTGGGTCGCCAGAAAACTGTTGCCCGTAAAGAAACACATAACTACGAAAGCAGTTATATGCGGTGCTTTATTCGGGGCCCGGGGTCTCAGGGACTCATGTCCAAAGCTGAGAATCCCAAATCCCCGTTTAACTTGGTTAATATTTATAGTGTTCGGTTACGTAACATAATCAACAGAATTGCTAAGCTACATGATTGTTTCCCATTTATAGTTTCTTCAGTTACTGTTGCCAAGATTTGCTTATCATTTACCTAGTTCATCAGATTGTGCTGTACCTAGTTCATCAGATTGTACTGTACCCAGTTCATCAGATTGTACTGTACCCAACACCTGCAATTATACCTTCATCTTGTCTACCAAGTATAACCTATTCTAATCAATATAATGTAACAATTCCCCCCTTTGAAAATACTTCAAGTCTTCCAGACTGCAAGGATTTTCATCATCAGTTCCGCAGATTTCCATATTCTTTGGACCGTCTCAAACCGGTGATTGTAGCTGCAATGAATTATTTCCAATGTCTTCATATCTCGGGGGAAGTTCATGATTCTTCCTGGTAACAGCTTTTAAAATTTTCCCCAAGCGTTGCCGTTCCTTATTAACAATATTTTGAATCAAACGCAACACTCCCATAATAGCTAACATAATAATTATAATTATTATACACCATTGAATTAAAGATGCTACCCAACCAGAGATGTTCAATCCAAATGACTTTGCTAAAGCAGCAACCCAATTATGGGTACTTTCTTCTCTTTCTTCCTCAGTTGCATGTTCAATTTGCGTTAGCTGAGACAAATCACGTTCTACCGCGGCTGTAACATTCGGAATATGTACACAACAATGATCAATCTTATCTCGTAAATAACCACATACTCCATGTTCTTTTAGCAACAGCATATCTAATGCCATTCTATTTTGCAGGGTCATTTTTGTGGTTGCCTGTAATTGTAAGTTTATTTCCTTAAATCCTTCTTTAGTCACTCTTGCTAGCCTTTCCGTTTGTCCTAACAACCGGTACAACATTTCTCTATTCCGATAAGTACTAATTGGAGCAAACAATGATTCTAAAGCCCAACCTAACTTCACACCGGATGATGGTTCTTGCCAATCATCATCATCCTTTATTTCTCTCTTCATTATCCATAAATTTTCTAATCTACCCTTAAATGGCGCTTTCTTCCAAATTGGGCAGAGAGTTGGTAACCCTAAAGTTATTTCAGTCACCAACCCATCCAAGGGGAGGTGAGTCGTCCATTGTCCATCACTTGTAACCCAAACTAAATTTCCTGTGCTCCTGATCGTAGTTCTACAATCTATTCCCACTCCGAATTGTATTACAGGTTCACTCATGGAGTATTTAATTCCTCTACAGGCACAACCTGTCCTTAATGCAAGGACCACAGGTGGAAAGGTAGCTTCACTTTCGGGGTGTCACAAGTGTATACTTTTGTACAGTTCTAGACTGGGTGTTTTTCAGCTAACTTTCTTTTGCATTGGATTTTCTTGTGTTTCCTGTTGTGGCGCCTGGATTATTTGTATTGGTTGCATTTCGTCTTTTTCCAAATCTTTTAACTCTCTCCTGGCTCTGTTTCTTTTCTGCATAGGTTCTGATTTTGCAGTAACCTCTAATGCCCTTTTTCCATAATCAAAACTCTCTTTAATCCAAACAATACAGGTGTAGTTTCCTACATCTGTCTTACTTACATTTCGCAATGATAAAATCATAGTACCCCTTCGTGTATCACTATCCCATCGGATTGTGAACCCAGTTGACAATTTGGACTCATTCTTCTGCCAATAGCAACTAATGTCTTGGATTGAACTTCTCATATCTCCAACAAAATCACAAGTCAAATTTACATCCATTCGTTCTTCTATATGTACAGTAGCATATGTATGTATTATTTGAGCGAAACCATTACTTAATCCTACCCAGCATAGTATTACCAAGATGTAAATCTCAGTTTTGTAGGAGTGATCATTTTTACCCCCCATTGTGATGGTACCTTCTTCACTCTGGTATAATGAATCCAATTATCAATTCCTGCTACTTTCACAGCGGTAAATGTTATCAATAGCACCAAATAAAGTCCATGCCACTGTTCCTTTAAAGGCTCCGTTTGCCAATTTCGAACATACGCTTGGTCTCCTGGTTGATTCTCCAACGGCAAAGGGCGATTCCAGATGATCGCGGCACGTAAGGCTGTGAGTAATCTGCTTAAAGAAATTATATAACTATAAACATCTTGATCTCCTTGGAGGTGTAAATCTGCACTTCCCATTCCCTTCGTTGGTGCAGTATATGGCTTACCGTACAGAATTTCATAGGGACTTACAGACAACCCTTCTCTAGGTTTTATACGAATTCTCAATAAAGCAAGGGGCAATGCCTGTGGCCATTGGATTTGAGCTTCCTGGCATATCTTTTTAATTTGTCCTTTTAATGTTTGATTCTTCCTTTCTACCTTTCCACTAGATTGTGGCCTCCATGGTGTATGTAAATCCCAGCTAATTCCAAGCATTTCACTAATTTCCTGTACTATTTTAGCTATAAAGTGTGGGCCTCGATCTGAAGAAATTCCTAAAGGTACCCCAAATCTAGGTATGATCTCTTTTAACAAAGTTTTTACTACTTCTCTAGCTTGATTCGTTCTACAGGGAAATGCTTCTAGCCACCCTGAAAAGGTACATACGTATACCAATAAATACTTAAACCCTTTTGATTTAGGTAATTCTGCAAAATCCACTTGCCAATAGTCACCTGGTTCTATTCCCACTTTCAAAGATCCCATTTGAATTTGTTTTCGTATTACCGGATTATTCTTTAAACATACTGGACACTTCGCATTCACCCCTTTTGCTATTGTTAACATTTGTGCAGATATAATGCTCCGCTTTAAAAACTGCACCAATGCTTCTGCTCCCCAATGGCATTTATTATGTTCAGTTTGTATTATTCGTTTCATAATTGTAGCAGGCACTACTACTTGTCCATTACCTGTTACATACCATCCATGTGAATTCTTCTGTGCCTTTACCAAATCGGCTAATTTTT
This sequence comes from Apteryx mantelli, assembly GCF_036417845.1. Taxonomy (NCBI): domain Eukaryota; kingdom Metazoa; phylum Chordata; class Aves; order Apterygiformes; family Apterygidae; genus Apteryx; species Apteryx mantelli. The sequence goes on along the minus strand of NW_027118503.1, from coordinate 105,619 downwards.
CATCTTCTTGGGTATAAAAGGGATTTACAGAGAGATGAGCAGTAATCGGGCTTACCTTAGTAGGTATTAGAGCTAATTCAGTCCATACTTGCCGTGCAGCAATTTTGGCTGCCTGGTCTGCCTTCATGTTTCCTTGTGCCACATCGCTGTCATCCCTCTGATGTCCTCGACAATGCATTACAGCCACTTGCTGAGGTAGTACCACAGCCTCTAATAACTGTAAGATCTCGGTTCGATATTTAATAATACTACCTTGAGCCGTCAACAATCCTCTTTCCTTCCATAAAGCTCCATGTATATGTATTATTCCAAAAGCGTATTTAGAATCTGCCCAAATATTCACCCTCTTATCCGTACTCGGTATTAAAGCCCGAATTAGAGCGACCAGTTCTGCCTTTTGCGCTGACGTTCCTGGCATTAATGCCTTTGCTTCAATTACTTCAAGCTTAGTAACCACAGCATATCCAGAATATCGTGTTCCATTCTCAACAAAGCTGCTACCGTCTGTAAATAATGTCCAGTCAGGATTTACAAGGGGAATATCTTTCAGATCTACCCTACTGGCGTAAGTTTGTTCGATCACCTCAATACAATCATGTTCCAGCTCGCCTTCCTCTATTTTGCTACCTAAAAATTCAGCGGGATTCAAACATGTTGTTATCTTTAAAAATATATCATCCTGTTCTCTCAATATTGCCTGATATTTCAACATTCTACTGGATGACAACCAATGACCCCCCTTTTGTTCCAAAACTGCAATCACCATGTGGGGCACAAATACTTCCATTTTTGTTCCCAATGTCAATTTTCTAGCTTCTTGGACTAACATTACAGTAGCAGCCACTGCTCGGAGGCAAGAAGGCCATCCGGCACTTACCATATCCAACTGCTTGGAAAAATAGCCCACCGGTCTCTTCCATGATCCAATTCGTTGAGTTAAAACTCCAAGCGCTAGTCGTTGCCGCTCATGTACAAAGAGTTGAAATGTTTTTGTCAAATCAGGCAATCCTAATGCTGGGGCTTCTTGCAGAGCCTGTTTTAAGTCTTGAAAAGCCCTTTTACACTCTAAACTCCAAACTAATTGTGGCTCTTTTAAAGCTGCATACAGTGGTTTGGCTAACAGTCCATAATTCAAAATCCAGAGTCTGCACCACCCTGTCATTCCTAGAAAAGTTCGTAACTCGTGCAAATTTCTAGGTTCAGGGATGGCACAAATCGCTTGTATTCTATTCACCCCCAACCGTCTTTGTCCTTGGGAAATTTCACATCCCAGATATATCACTTTTTCCTGGGCAATTTGGGCTTTTTCCTTAGAAACTCGATAACCGCTCTGTCCCAGTAAATTTAATCACGCAACTGTAACAGTAATGCAGTTTTCATACCTTTCTGTCGCCACGAAAATGTCATCCACATATTGCAACAATAAGTATGCTTTTGATGGTAATTGAAAATATCCTTGCTCCTTCCAATCCTCCAGTTCTCGTGCCAGCTGATTCCCAAATATTGTAGGACTGTTTTTGAAGCCTTGTGGTAACCTGGTCCAGGTCAGCTGTCGTTTTCGTCCTGTATCCGGATTTTCCCATTCAAACGCAAATAATTTCCTACTTTGTAATGCCAATGGGATGCAGAAGAAAGCATCTTTTAAATCAATTACAGAAAAGTATCTAAATTGTTCTGCCACAGATGTTAACAATGTATAAGGATTTGCTACTACTGGATGTATATCTTTAACTATTTCGTTTACAGCTCTTAAATCTTGAACTAACCTATAATCTCCGTTAGGTTTTCTTATAGGAAATATCGGTGTATTATATTCAGATTCACATTCTTCTAACACATTGTGCATCAAAAATTTTGCAATTAATGGTGCTACCCCTTTCCTAGCTTCTAACTGTATAGGATATTGTCTAACTCTTACCGGTTGGACACCTTCTTTCAATTCTACTATGACAGGTTTTGCTGCTTTCGCTAATCCCGGTACTTGTGTCTCCCATACCCATGGTACTACAGCGTTTTCTACCTCTATTGGTATTGTTGTATTAGCTATTTCTTTTACTATAAATATTCTAGCTATTTCTTCCTCAGGCATCTGCAACTTAGCTTTTCCATTTTCAAATATTATTTTAGCATTAAATCTTGACAATAAATCTCGTCCTAACAAAGATGTAGGACAATCCGGTACATAGAGAAATTCATGATCTAATTCTTTACCCCTAAAATTTAGATGCAATGGCCGCAGAAAGGGCCGTTGCTCTGTTTTTCCTGTAGCTCCTACCACAGTTATCATCGTATCTCCTATCTTTCCTAAACAAGTATTTAAAACAGAATAAGTTGCCCCAGTATCTACCAATAATTGTTTCTCTTCCCCATCAATTTCTGTTGTCACTTTTAATCCATCACTTAGTCAGCTACTATGTTGCCCCAAATGTCCTAACATCATTGTTTCTGCCATTGGTGTTCCTCCTACTGAAGTCTGCTGGGCCAAATTCATTTTCACTGGGCACTCATTTTTCCAATGTCCCTGTTGTCTGCAAAACGCACACTGATTTATCCCTAGCTGATTTTGAGGTATTCCCCGCATGCCTCCTACCCTGTATCCTCCTCGACCTCGTCCTCTACTTCTGCCTCTTATTCCTTGATTTACTCGTTGTAACATTGCTAATAATCCTGCCTGATTTCTCTTTGTGTTTTTTTTTTTTTTTTTTCTCCCTATTATTGTACACTTTCCAGCTGATTGCTTCCAAATTACTAAATCTCCTGGGGAAAAAGGAACTTTCCCATATACTTTATCAGTCCCCGAAATTGCCTCTCGTAAAGGGGCTAATAATACTTTACTGTTTTGCTCTTGTTCCTTCCTCCCTTGTCTTGTTCTCTGTGCAATTGGGGTTCGTTGCGCTTGTCTTGGGCATGATGAATGCCCTGGCGAACCCTTCGGTGTTAACTTAATCTGGATCGCTCCAGTATTAATTGATTCTGACGGTTTTACCGCCTTAATACTATCAGTATCACTATCGTCCCCTGCATCTATATCGGACATCACAGGGGCCGTCGGTGATGCTAAAAGTGATACCTCCTCTGGCTCTCTTATTGAATTTTGTATTGCCAAACAAGTCATACGCTTCTTATTACCTACACATCCTTCACATTTTGTTTTATCTTTTTTTCGGGATGTACCAACAACATTCCACATTCTCTCTGCATATCTGGATGATTACGTATATCATAAAATAGATCAACATATGGTACTTCATCCCATTTTTCAAGTTCTTAACAATATCTCATTAATGGACCTATAACACCCGGATCTAAACTTCCGTGTTCAGGCCACCGGGGTCCATCATACTCATATTGTGGCCACCAATTCGTACAATAATCTATAAATCGACTTTTACTCATACTCTGAAAATATCCCGCACTTTTCCAATGCTTTAATAAACATCCTAACGGAGAATTATCCGGTATTACCATGGTCTTACACATTCACTCCACACACACACACACACACTAAATCTACGGGGTAGAAAACGGAAAGATAGCCTCTGATGGGAAACAAAAGACCAAACCAAACTCACGAGACAGCCACGTATGTCCGTGAGTGCTGGACCTGCGGGGCTTTCGCTCCGTCTGACGGCCAGCGCCTAGGCTTCCACAGACCAGACCTCGAGCTCGTTAGCCCAACCTTGCGTGAATCGCCGTCACGTCTTATTAGGCAGGCACCCGACCAAATATTACAATAAAGCACCTTCGGGCTTACCACTTTGGGACGTCAGGAGCAGCGCAGAGCGGGCGCAGCCGATGGCTCCCCGAGAATTCCTCGGTGCCGGCACGGAGCAAAATCGGAAAGCGAACCGTCAACACTACTCCCGAAGTCCCATCTGGGTCGCCAGAAAACTGTTGCCCGTAAAGAAACACATAACTACGAAAGCAGTTATATGCGGTGCTTTATTCGGGGCCCGGGGTCTCAGGGACTCATGTCCAAAGCTGAGAATCCCAAATCCCCGTTTAACTTGGTTAATATTTATAGTGTTCGGTTACGTAACATAATCAACAGAATTGCTAAGCTACATGATTGTTTCCCATTTATAGTTTCTTCAGTTACTGTTGCCAAGATTTGCTTATCATTTACCTAGTTCATCAGATTGTGCTGTACCTAGTTCATCAGATTGTACTGTACCCAGTTCATCAGATTGTACTGTACCCAACACCTGCAATTATACCTTCATCTTGTCTACCAAGTATAACCTATTCTAATCAATATAATGTAACAATTCCCCCCTTTGAAAATACTTCAAGTCTTCCAGACTGCAAGGATTTTCATCATCAGTTCCGCAGATTTCCATATTCTTTGGACCGTCTCAAACCGGTGATTGTAGCTGCAATGAATTATTTCCAATGTCTTCATATCTCGGGGGAAGTTCATGATTCTTCCTGGTAACAGCTTTTAAAATTTTCCCCAAGCGTTGCCGTTCCTTATTAACAATATTTTGAATCAAACGCAACACTCCCATAATAGCTAACATAATAATTATAATTATTATACACCATTGAATTAAAGATGCTACCCAACCAGAGATGTTCAATCCAAATGACTTTGCTAAAGCAGCAACCCAATTATGGGTACTTTCTTCTCTTTCTTCCTCAGTTGCATGTTCAATTTGCGTTAGCTGAGACAAATCACGTTCTACCGCGGCTGTAACATTCGGAATATGTACACAACAATGATCAATCTTATCTCGTAAATAACCACATACTCCATGTTCTTTTAGCAACAGCATATCTAATGCCATTCTATTTTGCAGGGTCATTTTTGTGGTTGCCTGTAATTGTAAGTTTATTTCCTTAAATCCTTCTTTAGTCACTCTTGCTAGCCTTTCCGTTTGTCCTAACAACCGGTACAACATTTCTCTATTCCGATAAGTACTAATTGGAGCAAACAATGATTCTAAAGCCCAACCTAACTTCACACCGGATGATGGTTCTTGCCAATCATCATCATCCTTTATTTCTCTCTTCATTATCCATAAATTTTCTAATCTACCCTTAAATGGCGCTTTCTTCCAAATTGGGCAGAGAGTTGGTAACCCTAAAGTTATTTCAGTCACCAACCCATCCAAGGGGAGGTGAGTCGTCCATTGTCCATCACTTGTAACCCAAACTAAATTTCCTGTGCTCCTGATCGTAGTTCTACAATCTATTCCCACTCCGAATTGTATTACAGGTTCACTCATGGAGTATTTAATTCCTCTACAGGCACAACCTGTCCTTAATGCAAGGACCACAGGTGGAAAGGTAGCTTCACTTTCGGGGTGTCACAAGTGTATACTTTTGTACAGTTCTAGACTGGGTGTTTTTCAGCTAACTTTCTTTTGCATTGGATTTTCTTGTGTTTCCTGTTGTGGCGCCTGGATTATTTGTATTGGTTGCATTTCGTCTTTTTCCAAATCTTTTAACTCTCTCCTGGCTCTGTTTCTTTTCTGCATAGGTTCTGATTTTGCAGTAACCTCTAATGCCCTTTTTCCATAATCAAAACCCTCTTTAATCCAAACAATACAGGTGTAGTTTCCTACATCTGTCTTACTTACATTTCGCAATGATAAAATCATAGTACCCCTTCGTGTATCACTATCCCATCGGATTGTGAACCCAGTTGACAATTTGGACTCATTCTTCTGCCAATAGCAACTAATGTCTTGGATTGAACTTCTCATATCTCCAACAAAATCACAAGTCAAATTTACATCCATTCGTTCTTCTATATGTACAGTAGCATATGTATGTATTATTTGAGCGAAACCATTACTTAATCCTACCCAGCATAGTATTACCAAGATGTAAATCTCAGTTTTGTAGGAGTGATCATTTTTACCCCCCATTGTGATGGTACCTTCTTCACTCTGGTATAATGAATCCAATTATCAATTCCTGCTACTTTCACAGCGGTAAATGTTATCAATAGCACCAAATAAAGTCCATGCCACTGTTCCTTTAAAGGCTCCGTTTGCCAATTTCGAACATACGCTTGGTCTCCTGGTTGATTCTCCAACGGCAAAGGGCGATTCCAGATGATCGCGGCACGTAAGGCTGTGAGTAATCTGCTTAAAGAAATTATATAACTATAAACATCTTGATCTCCTTGGAGGTGTAAATCTGCACTTCCCATTCCCTTCGTTGGTGCAGTATATGGCTTACCGTACAGAATTTCATAGGGACTTACAGACAACCCTTCTCTAGGTTTTATACGAATTCTCAATAAAGCAAGGGGCAATGCCTGTGGCCATTGGATTTGAGCTTCCTGGCATATCTTTTTAATTTGTCCTTTTAATGTTTGATTCTTCCTTTCTACCTTTCCACTAGATTGTGGCCTCCATGGTGTATGTAAATCCCAGCTAATTCCAAGCATTTCACTAATTTCCTGTACTATTTTAGCTATAAAGTGTGGGCCTCGATCTGAAGAAATTCCTAAAGGTACCCCAAATCTAGGTATGATCTCTTTTAACAAAGTTTTTACTACTTCTCTAGCTTGATTCGTTCTACAGGGAAATGCTTCTAGCCACCCTGAAAAGGTACATACGTATACCAATAAATACTTAAACCCTTTTGATTTAGGTAATTCTGCAAAATCCACTTGCCAATAGTCACCTGGTTCTATTCCCACTTTCAAAGTTCCCATTTGAATTTGTTTTCGTATTACCGGATTATTCTTTAAACATACTGGACACTTCGCATTCACCCCTTTTGCTATTGTTAACATTTGTGCAGATATAATGCTCCGCTTTAAAAACTGCACCAATGCTTCTGCTCCCCAATGGCATTTATTATGTTCAGTTTGTATTATTCGTTTCATAATTGTAGCAGGCACTACTACTTGTCCATTACCTGTTACATACCATCCATGTGAATTCTTCTGTGCCTTTACCAAATCGGCTAATTTTTCATCTTCTTGGGTATAAAAGGGATTTACAGAGAGATGAGCAGTAATCGGGCTTACCTTAGTAGGTATTAGAGCTAATTCAGTCCATACTTGCCGTGCAGCAATTTTGGCTGCCTGGTCTGCCTTCATGTTTCCTTGTGCCACATCGCTGTCATCCCTCTGATGTCCTCGACAATGCATTACAGCCACTTGCTGAGGTAGTACCACAGCCTCTAATAACTGTAAGATCTCGGTTCGATATTTAATAATACTACCTTGAGCCGTCAACAATCCTCTTTCCTTCCATAAAGCTCCATGTATATGTATTATTCCAAAAGCGTATTTAGAATCTGCCCAAATATTCACCCTCTTATCCGTACTCGGTATTAAAGCCCGAATTAGAGCGACCAGTTCTGCCTTTTGCGCTGACGTTCCTGGCATTAATGCCTTTGCTTCAATTACTTCAAGCTTAGTAACCACAGCATATCCAGAATATCATGTTCCATTCTCAACAAAGCTGCTACCGTCTGTAAATAATGTCCAGTCAGGATTTACAAGGGGAATATCTTTCAGATCTACCCTACTGGCATAAGTTTGTTCGATCACCTCAATACAATCATGTTCCAGCTCGCCTTCCTCTATTTTGCTACCTAAAAATTCAGCGGGATTCAAACATGTTGTTATCTTTAAAAATATATCATCCTGTTCTCTCAATATTGCCTGATATTTCAACATTCTACTGGATGACAACCAATGACCCCCCTTTTGTTCCAAAACTGCAATCACCATGTGGGGCACAAATACTTCCATTTTTGTTCCCAATGTCAATTTTCTAGCTTCTTGGACTAACATTACAGTAGCAGCCACTGCTCGGAGGCAAGAAGGCCATCCGGCACTTACCATATCCAACTGCTTGGAAAAATAGCCCACCGGTCTCTTCCATGATCCAATTCGTTGAGTTAAAACTCCAAGCGCTAGTCGTTGCCGCTCATGTACAAAGAGTTGAAATGTTTTTGTCAAATCAGGCAATCCTAATGCTGGGGCTTCTTGCAGAGCCTGTTTTAAGTCTTGAAAAGCCCTTTTACACTCTAAACTCCAAACTAATTGTGGCTCTTTTAAAGCTGCATACAGTGGTTTGGCTAACAGTCCATAATTCAAAATCCAGAGTCTGCACCACCCTGTCATTCCTAGAAAAGTTCGTAACTCGTGCAAATTTCTAGGTTCAGGGATGGCACAAATCGCTTGTATTCTATTCACCCCCAACCGTCTTTGTCCTTGGGAAATTTCACATCCCAGATATATCACTTTTTCCCGGGCAATTTGGGCTTTTTCCTTAGAAACTCGATAACCGCTCTGTCCCAGTAAATTTAATCACGCAACTGTAACAGTAATGCAGTTTTCATACCTTTCTGTCGCCACGAAAATGTCATCCACATATTGCAACAATAAGTATGCTTTTGATGGTAATTGAAAATATCCTTGCTCCTTCCAATCCTCCAGTTCTCGTGCCAGCTGATTCCCAAATATTGTAGGACTGTTTTTGAAGCCTTGTGGTAACCTGGTCCAGGTCAGCTGTCGTTTTCGTCCTGTATCCGGATTTTCCCATTCAAACGCAAATAATTTCCTACTTTGTAATGCCAATGGGATGCAGAAGAAAGCATCTTTTAAATCAATTACAGAAAAGTATCTAAATTGTTCTGCCACAGATGTTAACAATGTATAAGGATTTGCTACTACTGGATGTATATCTTTAACTATTTCGTTTACAGCTCTTAAATCTTGAACTAACCTATAATCTCCGTTAGGTTTTCTTATAGGAAATATCGGTGTATTATATTCAGATTCACATTCTTCTAACACATTGTGCATCAAAAATTTTGCAATTAATGGTGCTACCCCTTTCCTAGCTTCTAACTGTATAGGATATTGTCTAACTCTTACCGGTTGGACACCTTCTTTCAATTCTACTATGACAGGTTTTGCTGCTTTCGCTAATCCCGGTACTTGTGTCTCCCATACCCATGGTACTACAGCGTTTTCTACCTCTATTGGTATTGTTGTATTAGCTATTTCTTTTACTATAAATATTCTAGCTATTTCTTCCTCAGGCATCTGCAACTTAGCTTTTCCATTTTCAAATATTATTTTAGCATTAAATCTTGACAATAAATCTCGTCCTAACAAAGATGTAGGACAATCCGGTACATAGAGAAATTCATGATCTAATTCTTTACCCCTAAAATTTAGATGCAATGGCCGCAGAAAGGGCCGTTGCTCTGTTTTTCCTGTAGCTCCTACCACAGTTATCATCGTATCTCCTATCTTTCCTAAACAAGTATTTAAAACAGAATAAGTTGCCCCAGTATCTACCAATAATTGTTTCTCTTCCCCATCAATTTCTGTTGTCACTTTTAATCCATCACTTAGTCAGCTACTATGTTGCCCCAAATGTCCTAACATCATTGTTTCTGCCATTGGTGTTCCTCCTACTGAAGTCTGCTGGGCCAAATTCATTTTCACTGGGCACTCATTTTTCCAATGTCCCTGTTGTCTGCAAAACGCACACTGATTTATCCCTAGCTGATTTTGAGGTATTCCCCGCATGCCTCCTACCCTGTATCCTCCTCGACCTCGTCCTCTACTTCTGCCTCTTATTCCTTGATTTACTCGTTGTAACATTGCTAATAATCCTGCCTGATTTCTCTTTGTGGTTTTTTTTTTTTTTTTCTCCCTATTATTGTACACTTTCCAGCTGATTGCTTCCAAATTACTAAATCTCCTGGGGAAAAAGGAACTTTCCCATATACTTTATCAGTCCCCGAAATTGCCTCTCGTAAAGGGGCTAATAATACTTTACTGTTTTGCTCTTGTTCCTTCCTCCCTTGTCTTGTTCTCTGTGCAATTGGGGTTCGTTGCGCTTGTCTTGGGCATGATGAATGCCCTGGCGAACCCTTCGGTGTTAACTTAATCTGGATCGCTCCAGTATTAATTGATTCTGACGGTTTTACCGCCTTAATACTATCAGTATCACTATCGTCCCCTGCATCTATATCGGACATCACAGGGGCCGTCGGTGATGCTAAAAGTGATACCTCCTCTGGCTCTCTTATTGAATTTTGTATTGCCAAACAAGTCATACGCTTCTTATTACCTACACATCCTTCACATTTTGTTTTATCTTTTTTTCGGGATGTACCAACAACATTCCACATTCTCTCTGCATATCTGGATGATTACGTATATCATAAAATAGATCAACATATGGTACTTCATCCCATTTTTCAAGTTCTTAACAATATCTCATTAATGGACCTATAACACCCGGATCTAAACTTCCGTGTTCAGGCCACCGGGGTCCATCATACTCATATTGTGGCCACCAATTCGTACAATAATCTATAAATCGACTTTTACTCATACTCTGAAAATATCCCGCACTTTTCCAATGCTTTAATAAACATCCTAACGGAGAATTATCCGGTATTACCATGGTCTTACACATTCACTCCACACACACACACACACTAAATCTACGGGGTAGAAAACGGAAAGATAGCCTCTGATGGGAAACAAAAGACCAAACCAAACTCACGAGACAGCCACGTATGTCCGTGAGTGCTGGACCTGCGGGGCTTTCGCTCCGTCTGACGGCCAGCGCCTAGGCTTCCACAGACCAGACCTCGAGCTCGTTAGCCCAACCTTGCGTGAATCGCCGTCACGTCTTATTAGGCAGGCACCCGACCAAATATTACAATAAAGCACCTTCGGGCTTACCACTTTGGGACGTCAGGAGCAGCGCAGAGCGGGCGCAGCCGATGGCTCCCCGAGAATTCCTCGGTGCCGGCACGGAGCAAAATCGGAAAGCGAACCGTCAACACTACTCCCGAAGTCCCATCTGGGTCGCCAGAAAACTGTTGCCCGTAAAGAAACACATAACTACGAAAGCAGTTATATGCGGTGCTTTATTCGGGGCCCGGGGTCTCAGGGACTCATGTCCAAAGCTGAGAATCCCAAATCCCCGTTTAACTTGGTTAATATTTATAGTGTTCGGTTACGTAACATAATCAACAGAATTGCTAAGCTACATGATTGTTTCCCATTTATAGTTTCTTCAGTTACTGTTGCCAAGATTTGCTTATCATTTACCTAGTTCATCAGATTGTGCTGTACCTAGTTCATCAGATTGTACTGTACCCACTTCATCAGATTGTACTGTACCCAACACCTGCAATTATACCTTCATCTTGTCTACCAAGTATAACCTATTCTAATCAATATAATGTAACAATTCCCCCCTTTGAAAATACTTCAAGTCTTCCAGACTGCAAGGATTTTCATCATCAGTTCCGCAGATTTCCATATTCTTTGGACCGTCTCAAACCGGTGATTGTAGCTGCAATGAATTATTTCCAATGTCTTCATATCTCGGGGGAAGTTCATGATTCTTCCTGGTAACAGCTTTTAAAATTTTCCCCAAGCGTTGCCGTTCCTTATTAACAATATTTTGAATCAAACGCAACACTCCCATAATAGCTAACATAATAATTATAATTATTATACACCATTGAATTAAAGATGCTACCCAACCAGAGATGTTCAATCCAAATGACTTTGCTAAAGCAGCAACCCAATTATGGGTACTTTCTTCTCTTTCTTCCTCAGTTGCATGTTCAATTTGCGTTAGCTGAGACAAATCACGTTCTACCGCGGCTGTAACATTCGGAATATGTACACAACAATGATCAATCTTATCTCGTAAATAACCACATACTCCATGTTCTTTTAGCAACAGCATATCTAATGCCATTCTATTTTGCAGGGTCATTTTTGTGGTTGCCTGTAATTGTAAGTTTATTTCCTTAAATCCTTCTTTAGTCACTCTTGCTAGCCTTTCCGTTTGTCCTAACAACCGGTACAACATTTCTCTATTCCGATAAGTACTAATTGGAGCAAACAATGATTCTAAAGCCCAACCTAACTTCACACCGGATGATGGTTCTTGCCAATCATCATCATCCTTTATTTCTCTCTTCATTATCCATAAATTTTCTAATCTACCCTTAAATGGCGCTTTCTTCCAAATTGGGCAGAGAGTTGGTAACCCTAAAGTTATTTCAGTCACCAACCCATCCAAGGGGAGGTGAGTCGTCCATTGTCCATCACTTGTAACCCAAACTAAATTTCCTGTGCTCCTGATCGTAGTTCTACAATCTATTCCTACTCCGAATTGTATTACAGGTTCACTCATGGAGTATTTAATTCCTCTACAGGCACAACCTGTCCTTAATGCAAGGACCACAGGTGGAAAGGTAGCTTCACTTTCGGGGTGTCACAAGTGTATACTTTTGTACAGTTCTAGACTGGGTGTTTTTCAGCTAACTTTCTTTTGCATTGGATTTTCTTGTGTTTCCTGTTGTGGCGCCTGGATTATTTGTATTGGTTGCATTTCGTCTTTTTCCAAATCTTTTAACTCTCTCCTGGCTCTGTTTCTTTTCTGCATAGGTTCTGATTTTGCAGTAACCTCTAATGCCCTTTTTCCATAATCAAAACTCTCTTTAATCCAAACAATACAGGTGTAGTTTCCTACATCTGTCTTACTTACATTTCGCAATGATAAAATCATAGTACCCCTTCGTGTATCACTATCCCATCGGATTGTGAACCCAGTTGACAATTTGGACTCATTCTTCTGCCAATAGCAACTAATGTCTTGGATTGAACTTCTCATATCTCCAACAAAATCACAAGTCAAATTTACATCCATTCGTTCTTCTATATGTACAGTAGCATATGTATGTATTATTTGAGCGAAACCATTACTTAATCCTACCCAGCATAGTATTACCAAGATGTAAATCTCAGTTTTGTAGGAGTGATCATTTTTACCCCCCATTGTGATGGTACCTTCTTCACTCTGGTATAATGAATCCAATTATCAATTCCTGCTACTTTCACAGCGGTAAATGTTATCAATAGCACCAAATAAAGTCCATGCCACTGTTCCTTTAAAGGCTCCGTTTGCCAATTTCGAACATACGCTTGGTCTCCTGGTTGATTCTCCAACGGCAAAGGGCGATTCCAGATGATCGCGGCACGTAAGGCTGTGAGTAATCTGCTTAAAGAAATTATATAACTATAAACATCTTGATCTCCTTGGAGGTGTAAATCTGCACTTCCCATTCCCTTCGTTGGTGCAGTATATGGCTTACCGTACAGAATTTCATAGGGACTTACAGACAACCCTTCTCTAGGTTTTATACGAATTCTCAATAAAGCAAGGGGCAATGCCTGTGGCCATTGGATTTGAGCTTCCTGGCATATCTTTTTAATTTGTCCTTTTAATGTTTGATTCTTCCTTTCTACCTTTCCACTAGATTGTGGCCTCCATGGTGTATGTAAATCCCAGCTAATTCCAAGCATTTCACTAATTTCCTGTACTATTTTAGCTATAAAGTGTGGGCCTCGATCTGAAGAAATTCCTAAAGGTACCCCAAATCTAGGTATGATCTCTTTTAACAAAGTTTTTACTACTTCTCTAGCTTGATTCGTTCTACAGGGAAATGCTTCTAGCCACCCTGAAAAGGTACATACGTATACCAATAAATACTTAAACCCTTTTGATTTAGGTAATTCTGCAAAATCCACTTGCCAATAGTCACCTGGTTCTATTCCCACTTTCAAAGTTCCCATTTGAATTTGTTTTCGTATTACCGGATTATTCTTTAAACATACTGGACACTTCGCATTCACCCCTTTTGCTATTGTTAACATTTGTGCAGATATAATGCTCCGCTTTAAAAACTGCACCAATGCTTCTGCTCCCCAATGGCATTTATTATGTTCAGTTTGTATTATTCGTTTCATAATTGTAGCAGGCACTACTACTTGTCCATTACCTGTTACATACCATCCATGTGAATTCTTCTGTGCCTTTACCAAATCGGCTAATTTTTCATCTTCTTGGGTATAAAAGGGATTTACAGAGAGATGAGCAGTAATCGGGCTTACCTTAGTAGGTATTAGAGCTAATTCAGTCCATACTTGCCGTGCAGCAATTTTGGCTGCCTGGTCTGCCTTCATGTTTCCTTGTGCCACATCGCTGTCATCCCTCTGATGTCCTCGACAATGCATTACAGCCACTTGCTGAGGTAGTACCACAGCCTCTAATAACTGTAAGATCTCGGTTCGATATTTAATAATACTACCTTGAGCCGTCAACAATCCTCTTTCCTTCCATAAAGCTCCATGTATATGTATTATTCCAAAAGCGTATTTAGAATCTGCCCAAATATTCACCCTCTTATCCGTACTCGGTATTAAAGCCCGAATTAGAGCGACCAGTTCTGCCTTTTGCGCTGACGTTCCTGGCATTAATGCCTTTGCTTCAATTACTTCAAGCTTAGTAACCACAGCATATCCAGAATATCATGTTCCATTCTCAACAAAGCTGCTACCGTCTGTAAATAATGTCCAGTCAGGATTTACAAGGGGAATATCTTTCAGATCTACCCTACTGGCATAAGTTTGTTCGATCACCTCAATACAATCATGTTCCAGCTCGCCTTCCTCTATTTTGCTACCTAAAAATTCAGCGGGATTCAAACATGTTGTTATCTTTAAAAATATATCATCCTGTTCTCTCAATATTGCCTGATATTTCAACATTCTACTGGATGACAACCAATGACCCCCCTTTTGTTCCAAAACTGCAATCACCATGTGGGGCACAAATACTTCCATTTTTGTTCCCAATGTCAATTTTCTAGCTTCTTGGACTAACATTACAGTAGCAGCCACTGCTCGGAGGCAAGAAGGCCATCCGGCACTTACCATATCCAACTGCTTGGAAAAATAGCCCACCGGTCTCTTCCATGATCCAATTCGTTGAGTTAAAACTCCAAGCGCTAGTCGTTGCCGCTCATGTACAAAGAGTTGAAATGTTTTTGTCAAATCAGGCAATCCTAATGCTGGGGCTTCTTGCAGAGCCTGTTTTAAGTCTTGAAAAGCCCTTTTACACTCTAAACTCCAAACTAATTGTGGCTCTTTTAAAGCTGCATACAGTGGTTTGGCTAACAGTCCATAATTCAAAATCCAGAGTCTGCACCACCCTGTCATTCCTAGAAAAGTTCGTAACTCGTGCAAATTTCTAGGTTCAGGGATGGCACAAATCGCTTGTATTCTATTCACCCCCAACCGTCTTTGTCCTTGGGAAATTTCACATCCCAGATATATCACTTTTTCCCGGGCAATTTGGGCTTTTTCCTTAGAAACTCGATAACCGCTCTGTCCCAGTAAATTTAATCACGCAACTGTAACAGTAATGCAGTTTTCATACCTTTCTGTCGCCACGAAAATGTCATCCACATATTGCAACAATAAGTATGCTTTTGATGGTAATTGAAAATATCCTTGCTCCTTCCAATCCTCCAGTTCTCGTGCCAGCTGATTCCCAAATATTGTAGGACTGTTTTTGAAGCCTTGTGGTAACCTGGTCCAGGTCAGCTGTCGTTTTCGTCCTGTATCCGGATTTTCCCATTCAAACGCAAATAATTTCCTACTTTGTAATGCCAATGGGATGCAGAAGAAAGCATCTTTTAAATCAATTACAGAAAAGTATCTAAATTGTTCTGCCACAGATGTTAACAATGTATAAGGATTTGCTACTACTGGATGTATATCTTTAACTATTTCGTTTACAGCTCTTAAATCTTGAACTAACCTATAATCTCCGTTAGGTTTTCTTATAGGAAATATCGGTGTATTATATTCAGATTCACATTCTTCTAACACATTGTGCATCAAAAATTTTGCAATTAATGGTGCTACCCCTTTCCTAGCTTCTAACTGTATAGGATATTGTCTAACTCTTACCGGTTGGACACCTTCTTTCAATTCTACTATGACAGGTTTTGCTGCTTTCGCTAATCCCGGTACTTGTGTCTCCCATACCCATGGTACTACAGCGTTTTCTACCTCTATTGGTATTGTTGTATTAGCTATTTCTTTTACTATAAATATTCTAGCTATTTCTTCCTCAGGCATCTGCAACTTAGCTTTTCCATTTTCAAATATTATTTTAGCATTAAATCTTGACAATAAATCTCGTCCTAACAAAGATGTAGGACAATCCGGTACATAGAGAAATTCATGATCTAATTCTTTACCCCTAAAATTTAGATGCAATGGCCGCAGAAAGGGCCGTTGCTCTGTTTTTCCTGTAGCTCCTACCACAGTTATCATCGTATCTCCTATCTTTCCTAAACAAGTATTTAAAACAGAATAAGTTGCCCCAGTATCTACCAATAATTGTTTCTCTTCCCCATCAATTTCTGTTGTCACTTTTAATCCATCACTTAGTCAGCTACTATGTTGCCCCAAATGTCCTAACATCATTGTTTCTGCCATTGGTGTTCCTCCTACTGAAGTCTGCTGGGCCAAATTCATTTTCACTGGGCACTCATTTTTCCAATGTCCCTGTTGTCTGCAAAACGCACACTGATTTATCCCTAGCTGATTTTGAGGTATTCCCCGCATGCCTCCTACCCTGTATCCTCCTCGACCTCGTCCTCTACTTCTGCCTCTTATTCCTTGATTTACTCGTTGTAACATTGCTAATAATCCTGCCTGATTTCTCTTTGTGGTTTTTTTTTTTTTTTTCTCCCTATTATTGTACACTTTCCAGCTGATTGCTTCCAAATTACTAAATCTCCTGGGGAAAAAGGAACTTTCCCATATACTTTATCAGTCCCCGAAATTGCCTCTCGTAAAGGGGCTAATAATACTTTACTGTTTTGCTCTTGTTCCTTCCTCCCTTGTCTTGTTCTCTGTGCAATTGGGGTTCGTTGCGCTTGTCTTGGGCATGATGAATGCCCTGGCGAACCCTTCGGTGTTAACTTAATCTGGATCGCTCCAGTATTAATTGATTCTGACGGTTTTACCGCCTTAATACTATCAGTATCACTATCGTCCCCTGCATCTATATCGGACATCACAGGGGCCGTCGGTGATGCTAAAAGTGATACCTCCTCTGGCTCTCTTATTGAATTTTGTATTGCCAAACAAGTCATACGCTTCTTATTACCTACACATCCTTCACATTTTGTTTTATCTTTTTTTCGGGATGTACCAACAACATTCCACATTCTCTCTGCATATCTGGATGATTACGTATATCATAAAATAGATCAACATATGGTACTTCATCCCATTTTTCAAGTTCTTAACAATATCTCATTAATGGACCTATAACACCCGGATCTAAACTTCCGTGTTCAGGCCACCGGGGTCCATCATACTCATATTGTGGCCACCAATTCGTACAATAATCTATAAATCGACTTTTACTCATACTCTGAAAATATCCCGCACTTTTCCAATGCTTTAATAAACATCCTAACGGAGAATTATCCGGTATTACCATGGTCTTACACATTCACTCCACACACACACACACACTAAATCTACGGGGTAGAAAACGGAAAGATAGCCTCTGATGGGAAACAAAAGACCAAACCAAACTCACGAGACAGCCACGTATGTCCGTGAGTGCTGGACCTGCGGGGCTTTCGCTCCGTCTGACGGCCAGCGCCTAGGCTTCCACAGACCAGACCTCGAGCTCGTTAGCCCAACCTTGCGTGAATCGCCGTCACGTCTTATTAGGCAGGCACCCGACCAAATATTACAATAAAGCACCTTCGGGCTTACCACTTTGGGACGTCAGGAGCAGCGCAGAGCGGGCGCAGCCGATGGCTCCCCGAGAATTCCTCGGTGCCGGCACGGAGCAAAATCGGAAAGCGAACCGTCAACACTACTCCCGAAGTCCCATCTGGGTCGCCAGAAAACTGTTGCCCGTAAAGAAACACATAACTACGAAAGCAGTTATATGCGGTGCTTTATTCGGGGCCCGGGGTCTCAGGGACTCATGTCCAAAGCTGAGAATCCCAAATCCCCGTTTAACTTGGTTAATATTTATAGTGTTCGGTTACGTAACATAATCAACAGAATTGCTAAGCTACATGATTGTTTCCCATTTATAGTTTCTTCAGTTACTGTTGCCAAGATTTGCTTATCATTTACCTAGTTCATCAGATTGTGCTGTACCTAGTTCATCAGATTGTACTGTACCCACTTCATCAGATTGTACTGTACCCAACACCTGCAATTATACCTTCATCTTGTCTACCAAGTATAACCTATTCTAATCAATATAATGTAACAATTCCCCCCTTTGAAAATACTTCAAGTCTTCCAGACTGCAAGGATTTTCATCATCAGTTCCGCAGATTTCCATATTCTTTGGACCGTCTCAAACCGGTGATTGTAGCTGCAATGAATTATTTCCAATGTCTTCATATCTCGGGGGAAGTTCATGATTCTTCCTGGTAACAGCTTTTAAAATTTTCCCCAAGCGTTGCCGTTCCTTATTAACAATATTTTGAATCAAACGCAACACTCCCATAATAGCTAACATAATAATTATAATTATTATACACCATTGAATTAAAGATGCTACCCAACCAGAGATGTTCAATCCAAATGACTTTGCTAAAGCAGCAACCCAATTATGGGTACTTTCTTCTCTTTCTTCCTCAGTTGCATGTTCAATTTGCGTTAGCTGAGACAAATCACGTTCTACTGCGGCTGTAACATTCGGAATATGTACACAACAATGATCAATCTTATCTCGTAAATAACCACATACTCCATGTTCTTTTAGCAACAGCATATCTAATGCCATTCTATTTTGCAGGGTCATTTTTGTGGTTGCCTGTAATTGTAAGTTTATTTCCTTAAATCCTTCTTTAGTCACTCTTGCTAGCCTTTCCGTTTGTCCTAACAACCGGTACAACATTTCTCTATTCCGATAAGTACTAATTGGAGCAAACAATGATTCTAAAGCCCAACCTAACTTCACACCGGATGATGGTTCTTGCCAATCATCATCATCCTTTATTTCTCTCTTCATTATCCATAAATTTTCTAATCTACCCTTAAATGGCGCTTTCTTCCAAATTGGGCAGAGAGTTGGTAACCCTAAAGTTATTTCAGTCACCAACCCATCCAAGGGGAGGTGAGTCGTCCATTGTCCATCACTTGTAACCCAAACTAAATTTCCTGTGCTCCTGATCGTAGTTCTACAATCTATTCCTACTCCGAATTGTATTACAGGTTCACTCATGGAGTATTTAATTCCTCTACAGGCACAACCTGTCCTTAATGCAAGGACCACAGGTGGAAAGGTAGCTTCACTTTCGGGGTGTCACAAGTGTATACTTTTGTACAGTTCTAGACTGGGTGTTTTTCAGCTAACTTTCTTTTGCATTGGATTTTCTTGTGTTTCCTGTTGTGGCGCCTGGATTATTTGTATTGGTTGCATTTCGTCTTTTTCCAAATCTTTTAACTCTCTCCTGGCTCTGTTTCTTTTCTGCATAGGTTCTGATTTTGCAGTAACCTCTAATGCCCTTTTTCCATAATCAAAACTCTCTTTAATCCAAACAATACAGGTGTAGTTTCCTACATCTGTCTTACTTACATTTCGCAATGATAAAATCATAGTACCCCTTCGTGTATCACTATCCCATCGGATTGTGAACCCAGTTGACAATTTGGACTCATTCTTCTGCCAATAGCAACTAATGTCTTGGATTGAACTTCTCATATCTCCAACAAAATCACAAGTCAAATTTACATCCATTCGTTCTTCTATATGTACAGTAGCATATGTATGTATTATTTGAGCGAAACCATTACTTAATCCTACCCAGCATAGTATTACCAAGATGTAAATCTCAGTTTTGTAGGAGTGATCATTTTTACCCCCCATTGTGATGGTACCTTCTTCACTCTGGTATAATGAATCCAATTATCAATTCCTGCTACTTTCACAGCGGTAAATGTTATCAATAGCACCAAATAAAGTCCATGCCACTGTTCCTTTAAAGGCTCCGTTTGCCAATTTCGAACATACGCTTGGTCTCCTGGTTGATTCTCCAACGGCAAAGGGCGATTCCAGATGATCGCGGCACGTAAGGCTGTGAGTAATCTGCTTAAAGAAATTATATAACTATAAACATCTTGATCTCCTTGGAGGTGTAAATCTGCACTTCCCATTCCCTTCGTTGGTGCAGTATATGGCTTACCGTACAGAATTTCATAGGGACTTACAGACAACCCTTCTCTAGGTTTTATACGAATTCTCAATAAAGCAAGGGGCAATGCCTGTGGCCATTGGATTTGAGCTTCCTGGCATATCTTTTTAATTTGTCCTTTTAATGTTTGATTCTTCCTTTCTACCTTTCCACTAGATTGTGGCCTCCATGGTGTATGTAAATCCCAGCTAATTCCAAGCATTTCACTAATTTCCTGTACTATTTTAGCTATAAAGTGTGGGCCTCGATCTGAAGAAATTCCTAAAGGTACCCCAAATCTAGGTATGATCTCTTTTAACAAAGTTTTTACTACTTCTCTAGCTTGATTCGTTCTACAGGGAAATGCTTCTAGCCACCCTGAAAAGGTACATACGTATACCAATAAATACTTAAACCCTTTTGATTTAGGTAATTCTGCAAAATCCACTTGCCAATAGTCACCTGGTTCTATTCCCACTTTCAAAGTTCCCATTTGAATTTGTTTTCGTATTACCGGATTATTCTTTAAACATACTGGACACTTCGCATTCACCCCTTTTGCTATTGTTAACATTTGTGCAGATATAATGCTCCGCTTTAAAAACTGCACCAATGCTTCTGCTCCCCAATGGCATTTATTATGTTCAGTTTGTATTATTCGTTTCATAATTGTAGCAGGCACTACTACTTGTCCATTACCTGTTACATACCATCCATGTGAATTCTTCTGTGCCTTTACCAAATCGGCTAATTTTTCATCTTCTTGGGTATAAAAGGGATTTACAGAGAGATGAGCAGTAATCGGGCTTACCTTAGTAGGTATTAGAGCTAATTCAGTCCATACTTGCCGTGCAGCAATTTTGGCTGCCTGGTCTGCCTTCATGTTTCCTTGTGCCACATCGCTGTCATCCCTCTGATGTCCTCGACAATGCATTACAGCCACTTGCTGAGGTAGTACCACAGCCTCTAATAACTGTAAGATCTCGGTTCGATATTTAATAATACTACCTTGAGCCGTCAACAATCCTCTTTCCTTCCATAAAGCTCCATGTATATGTATTATTCCAAAAGCGTATTTAGAATCTGCCCAAATATTCACCCTCTTATCCGTACTCGGTATTAAAGCCCGAATTAGAGCGACCAGTTCTGCCTTTTGCGCTGACGTTCCTGGCATTAATGCCTTTGCTTCAATTACTTCAAGCTTAGTAACCACAGCATATCCAGAATATCATGTTCCATTCTCAACAAAGCTGCTACCGTCTGTAAATAATGTCCAGTCAGGATTTACAAGGGGAATATCTTTCAGATCTACCCTACTGGCATAAGTTTGTTCGATCACCTCAATACAATCATGTTCCAGCTCGCCTTCCTCTATTTTGCTACCTAAAAATTCAGCGGGATTCAAACATGTTGTTATCTTTAAAAATATATCATCCTGTTCTCTCAATATTGCCTGATATTTCAACATTCTACTGGATGACAACCAATGACCCCCCTTTTGTTCCAAAACTGCAATCACCATGTGGGGCACAAATACTTCCATTTTTGTTCCCAATGTCAATTTTCTAGCTTCTTGGACTAACATTACAGTAGCAGCCACTGCTCGGAGGCAAGAAGGCCATCCGGCACTTACCATATCCAACTGCTTGGAAAAATAGCCCACCGGTCTCTTCCATGATCCAATTCGTTGAGTTAAAACTCCAAGCGCTAGTCGTTGCCGCTCATGTACAAAGAGTTGAAATGTTTTTGTCAAATCAGGCAATCCTAATGCTGGGGCTTCTTGCAGAGCCTGTTTTAAGTCTTGAAAAGCCCTTTTACACTCTAAACTCCAAACTAATTGTGGCTCTTTTAAAGCTGCATACAGTGGTTTGGCTAACAGTCCATAATTCAAAATCCAGAGTCTGCACCACCCTGTCATTCCTAGAAAAGTTCGTAACTCGTGCAAATTTCTAGGTTCAGGGATGGCACAAATCGCTTGTATTCTATTCACCCCCAACCGTCTTTGTCCTTGGGAAATTTCACATCCCAGATATATCACTTTTTCCCGGGCAATTTGGGCTTTTTCCTTAGAAACTCGATAACCGCTCTGTCCCAGGAAATTTAATCACGCAACTGTAACAGTAATGCAGTTTTCATACCTTTCTGTCGCCACGAAAATGTCATCCACATATTGCAACAATAAGTATGCTTTTGATGGTAATTGAAAATATCCTTGCTCCTTCCAATCCTCCAGTTCTCGTGCCAGCTGATTCCCAAATATTGTAGGACTGTTTTTGAAGCCTTGTGGTAACCTGGTCCAGGTCAGCTGTCGTTTTCGTCCTGTATCCGGATTTTCCCATTCAAACGCAAATAATTTCCTACTTTGTAATGCCAATGGGATGCAGAAGAAAGCATCTTTTAAATCAATTACAGAAAAGTATCTAAATTGTTCTGCCACAGATGTTAACAATGTATAAGGATTTGCTACTACTGGATGTATATCTTTAACTATTTCGTTTACAGCTCTTAAATCTTGAACTAACCTATAATCTCCGTTAGGTTTTCTTATAGGAAATATCGGTGTATTATATTCAGATTCACATTCTTCTAACACATTGTGCATCAAAAATTTTGCAATTAATGGTGCTACCCCTTTCCTAGCTTCTAACTGTATAGGATATTGTCTAACTCTTACCGGTTGGACACCTTCTTTCAATTCTACTATGACAGGTTTTGCTGCTTTCGCTAATCCCGGTACTTGTGTCTCCCATACCCATGGTACTACAGCGTTTTCTACCTCTATTGGTATTGTTGTATTAGCTATTTCTTTTACTATAAATATTCTAGCTATTTCTTCCTCAGGCATCTGCAACTTAGCTTTTCCATTTTCAAATATTATTTTAGCATTAAATCTTGACAATAAATCTCGTCCTAACAAAGATGTAGGACAATCCGGTACATAGAGAAATTCATGATCTAATTCTTTACCCCTAAAATTTAGATGCAATGGCCGCAGAAAGGGCCGTTGCTCTGTTTTTCCTGTAGCTCCTACCACAGTTATCATCGTATCTCCTATCTTTCCTAAACAAGTATTTAAAACAGAATAAGTTGCCCCAGTATCTACCAATAATTGTTTCTCTTCCCCATCAATTTCTGTTGTCACTTTTAATCCATCACTTAGTCAGCTACTATGTTGCCCCAAATGTCCTAACATCATTGTTTCTGCCATTGGTGTTCCTCCTACTGAAGTCTGCTGGGCCAAATTCATTTTCACTGGGCACTCATTTTTCCAATGTCCCTGTTGTCTGCAAAACGCACACTGATTTATCCCTAGCTGATTTTGAGGTATTCCCCGCATGCCTCCTACCCTGTATCCTCCTCGACCTCGTCCTCTACTTCTGCCTCTTATTCCTTGATTTACTCGTTGTAACATTGCTAATAATCCTGCCTGATTTCTCTTTGTGGTTTTTTTTTTTTTTTTCTCCCTATTATTGTACACTTTCCAGCTGATTGCTTCCAAATTACTAAATCTCCTGGGGAAAAAGGAACTTTCCCATATACTTTATCAGTCCCCGAAATTGCCTCTCGTAAAGGGGCTAATAATACTTTACTGTTTTGCTCTTGTTCCTTCCTCCCTTGTCTTGTTCTCTGTGCAATTGGGGTTCGTTGCGCTTGTCTTGGGCATGATGAATGCCCTGGCGAACCCTTCGGTGTTAACTTAATCTGGATCGCTCCAGTATTAATTGATTCTGACGGTTTTACCGCCTTAATACTATCAGTATCACTATCGTCCCCTGCATCTATATCGGACATCACAGGGGCCGTCGGTGATGCTAAAAGTGATACCTCCTCTGGCTCTCTTATTGAATTTTGTATTGCCAAACAAGTCATACGCTTCTTATTACCTACACATCCTCCACGTTTTGTTTTATCTTTTTTTCGGGATGTACCAACAACATTCCACATTCTCTCTGCATATCTGGATGATTACGTATATCATAAAATAGATCAACATATGGTACTTCATCCCATTTTTCAAGTTCTTAACAATATCTCATTAATGGACCTATAACACCCGGATCTAAACTTCCGTGTTCAGGCCACCGGGGTCCATCATACTCATATTGTGGCCACCAATTCGTACAATAATCTATAAATCGACTTTTACTCATACTCTGAAAATATCCCGCACTTTTCCAATGCTTTAATAAACATCCTAACGGAGAATTATCCGGTATTACCATGGTCTTACACATTCACTCCACACACACACACTAAATCTACAGGGTAGAAAACGGAAAGATAGCCTCTGATGGGAAACAAAAGACCAAACCAAACTCACGAGACAGCCACGTATGTCCGTGAGTGCTGGACCTGCGGG
This sequence comes from Apteryx mantelli, assembly GCF_036417845.1. Taxonomy (NCBI): domain Eukaryota; kingdom Metazoa; phylum Chordata; class Aves; order Apterygiformes; family Apterygidae; genus Apteryx; species Apteryx mantelli. The sequence continues at coordinate 81,222 of NW_027118503.1, read as the reverse complement.
GCTTTCGCTCCGTCTGACGGCCAGCGCCTAGGCTTCCACAGACCAGACCTCGAGCTCGTTAGCCCAACCTTGCGTGAATCGCCGTCACGTCTTATTAGGCAGGCACCCGACCAAATATTACAATAAAGCACCTTCGGGCTTACCACTTTGGGACGTCAGGAGCAGCGCAGAGCGGGCGCAGCCGATGGCTCCCCGAGAATTCCTCGGTGCCGGCACGGAGCAAAATCGGAAAGCGAACCGTCAACACTACTCCCGAAGTCCCATCTGGGTCGCCAGAAAACTGTTGCCCGTAAAGAAACACATAACTACGAAAGCAGTTATATGCGGTGCTTTATTCGGGGCCCGGGGTCTCAGGGACTCATGTCCAAAGCTGAGAATCCCAAATCCCCGTTTAACTTGGTTAATATTTATAGTGTTCGGTTACGTAACATAATCAACAGAATTGCTAAGCTACATGATTGTTTCCCATTTATAGTTTCTTCAGTTACTGTTGCCAAGATTTGCTTATCATTTACCTAGTTCATCAGATTGTGCTGTACCTAGTTCATCAGATTGTACTGTACCCAGTTCATCAGATTGTACTGTACCCAGTTCATCAGATTGTACTGTACCCAGTTCATCAGATTGTACTGTACCCAAACACCTGCAATTATACCTTCATCTTGTCTACCAAGTATAACCTATTCTAATCAATATAATGTAACAATTCCCCCCTTTGAAAATACTTCAAGTCTTCCAGACTGCAAGGATTTTCATCATCAGTTCCGCAGATTTCCATATTCTTTGGACCGTCTCAAACTGGTGATTGTAGCTGCAATGAATTATTTCCAATGTCTTCATATCTCGGGGGAAGTTCATGATTCTTCCTGGTAACAGCTTTTAAAATTTTCCCCAAGTGTTGCCGTTCCTTATTAACAATATTTTGAATCAAACGCAACACTCCCATAATAGCTAACATAATAATTATAATTATTATACACCATTGAATTAAAGATGCTACCCAACCAGAGATGTTCAATCCAAATGACTTTGCTAAAGCAGCAACCCAATTATGGGTACTTTCTTCTCTTTCTTCCTCAGTTGCATGTTCAATTTGCGTTAGCTGAGACAAATCACGTTCTACCGCGGCTGTAACATTCGGAATATGTACACAACAATGATCAATCTTATCTCGTAAATAACCACATACTCCATGTTCTTTTAGCAACAGCATATCTAATGCCATTCTATTTTGCAGGGTCATTTTTGTGGTTGCCTGTAATTGTAAGTTTATTTCCTTAAATCCTTCTTTAGTCACTCTTGCTAGCCTTTCCGTTTGTCCTAACAACCGGTACAACATTTCTCTATTCCGATAAGCACTAATTGGAGCAAACAATGATTCTAAAGCCCAACCTAACTTCACACCGGATGATGGTTCTTGCCAATCATCATCATCCTTTATTTCTCTCTTCATTATCCATAAATTTTCTAATCTACCCTTAAATGGCGCTTTCGTCCAAATTGGGCAGAGAGTTGGTAACCCTAAAGTTATTTCAGTCACCAACCCATCCAAGGGGAGGTGAGTCGTCCATTGTCCATCACTTGTAACCCAAACTAAATTTCCTGTGCTCCTGATCGTAGTTCTACAATCTATTCCCACTCCGAATTGTATTACAGGTTCACTCATGGAGTATTTAATTCCTCTACAGGCACAACCTGTCCTTAATGCAAGGACCACAGGTGGAAAGGTAGCTTCACTTTCGGGGTGTCACAAGTGTATACTTTTGTACAGTTCTAGACTGGGTGTTTTTCAGCTAACTTTCTTTTGCATTGGATTTTCTTGTGTTTCCTGTTGTGGCGCCTGGATTATTTGTATTGGTTGCATTTCGTCTTTTTCCAAATCTTTTAACTCTCTCCTGGCTCTGTTTCTTTTCTGCATAGGTTCTGATTTTGCAGTAACCTCTAATGCCCTTTTTCCATAATCAAAACTCTCTTTAATCCAAACAATACAGGTGTAGTTTCCTACATCTGTCTTACTTACATTTCGCAATGATAAAATCATAGTACCCCTTCGTGTATCACTATCCCATCGGATTGTGAACCCAGTTGACAATTTGGACTCATTCTTCTGCCAATAGCAACTAATGTCTTGGATTGAACTTCTCATATCTCCAACAAAATCACAAGTCAAATTTACATCCATTCGTTCTTCTATATGTACAGTAGCATATGTATGTATTATTTGAGCGAAACCATTACTTAATCCTACCCAGCATAGTATTACCAAGATGTAAATCTCAGTTTTGTAGGAGTGATCATTTTTACCCCCCATTGTGATGGTACCTTCTTCACTCTGGTATAATGAATCCAATTATCAATTCCTGCTACTTTCACAGCGGTAAATGTTATCAATAGTACCAAATAAAGTCCATGCCACTGTTCCTTTAAAGGCTCCGTTTGCCAATTTCGAACATACGCTTGGTCTCCTGGTTGATTCTCCAACGGCAAAGGGCGATTCCAGATGATCGCGGCACGTAAGGCTGTGAGTAATCTGCTTAAAGAAATTATATAACTATAAACATCTTGATCTCCTTGGAGGTGTAAATCTGCACTTCCCATTCCCTTCGTTGGTGCAGTATATGGCTTACCGTACAGAATTTCATAGGGACTTACAGACAACCCTTCTCTAGGTTTTATACGAATTCTCAATAAAGCAAGGGGCAATGCCTGTGGCCATTGGATTTGAGCTTCCTGGCATATCTTTTTAATTTGTCCTTTTAATGTTTGATTCATCCTTTCTACCTTTCCACTAGATTGTGGCCTCCACGGTGTATGTAAATCCCAGCTAATTCCAAGCATTTCACTAATTTCCTGTACTATTTTAGCTATAAAGTGTGGGCCTCGATCTGAAGAAATTCCTAAAGGTACCCCAAATCTAGGTATGATCTCTTTTAACAAAGTTTTTACTACTTCTCTAGCTTGATTCGTTCTACAGGGAAATGCTTCTAGCCACCCTGAAAAGGTACATACGTATACCAATAAATACTGAAACCCTTTTGATTTAGGTAATTCTGCAAAATCCACTTGCCAATAGTCACCTGGTTCTATTCCCACTTTCAAAGTTCCCATTTGAATTTGTTTTCGTATTACCGGATTATTCTTTAAACATACTGGACACTTCGCATTCACCCCTTTTGCTATTGTTAACATTTGTGCAGATATAATGCTCCGCTTTAAAAACTGCACCAATGCTTCTGCTCCCCAATGGCATTTATTATGTTCAGTTTGTATTATTCGTTTCATAATTGTAGCAGGCACTACTACTTGTCCATTACCTGTTACATACCATCCATGTGAATTCTTCTGTGCCTTTACCAAATCGGCTAATTTTTCATCTTCTTGGGTATAAAAGGGATTTACAGAGAGATGAGCAGTAATCGGGCTTACCTTAGTAGGTATTAGAGCTAATTCAGTCCATACTTGCCGTGCAGCAATTTTGGCTGCCTGGTCTGCCTTCATGTTTCCTTGTGCCACATCGCTGCCATCCCTCTGATGTCCTCGACAATGCATTACAGCCACTTGCTGAGGTAGTACCACAGCCTCTAATAACTGTAAGATCTCGGTTCGATATTTAATAATACTACCTTGAGCCGTCAACAATCCTCTTTCCTTCCATAAAGCTCCATGTATATGTATTATTCCAAAAGCGTATTTAGAATCTGCCCAAATATTCACCCTCTTATCCGTACTCGGTATTAAAGCCCGAATTAGAGCGACCAGTTCTGCCTTTTGCGCTGACGTTCCTGGCATTAATGCCTTTGCTTCAATTACTTCAAGCTTAGTAACCACAGCATATCCAGAATATCATGTTCCATTCTCAACAAAGCTGCTACCGTCTGTAAATAATGTCCAGTCAGGATTTACAAGGGGAATATCTTTCAGATCTACCCTACTGGCATAAGTTTGTTCGATCACCTCAATACAATCATGTTCCAGCTCGCCTTCCTCTATTTTGCTACCTAAAAATTCAGCGGGATTCAAACATGTTGTTATCTTTAAAAATATATCATCCTGTTCTCTCAATATTGCCTGATATTTCAACATTCTACTGGATGACAACCAATGACCCCCCTTTTGTTCCAAAACTGCAATCACCATGTGGGGCACAAATACTTCCATTTTTGTTCCCAATGTCAATTTTCTAGCTTCTTGGACTAACATTACAGTAGCAGCCACTGCTCGGAGGCAAGAAGGCCATCCGGCACTTACCATATCCAACTGCTTGGAAAAATAGCCCACCGGTCTCTTCCATGATCCAATTCGTTGAGTTAAAACTCCAAGCGCTAGTCGTTGCCGCTCATGTACAAAGAGTTGAAATGTTTTTGTCAAATCAGGCAATCCTAATGCTGGGGCTTCTTGCAGAGCCTGTTTTAAGTCTTGAAAAGCCCTTTTACACTCTAAACTCCAAACTAATTGTGGCTCTTTTAAAGCTGCATACAGTGGTTTGGCTAACAGTCCATAATTCAAAATCCAGAGTCTGCACCACCCTGTCATTCCTAGAAAAGTTCGTAACTCGTGCAAATTTCTAGGTTCAGGGATGGCACAAATCGCTTGTATTCTATTCACCCCCAACCGTCTTTGTCCTTGGGAAATTTCACATCCCAGATATATCACTTTTTCCCGGGCAATTTGGGCTTTTTCCTTAGAAACTCGATAACCGCTCTGTCCCAGTAAATTTAATCACGCAACTGTAACAGTAATGCAGTTTTCATACCTTTCTGTCGCCACGAAAATGTCATCCACATATTGCAACAATAAGTATGCTTTTGATGGTAATTGAAAATATCCTTGCTCCTTCCAATCCTCCAGTTCTCGTGCCAGCTGATTCCCAAATATTGTAGGACTGTTTTTGAAGCCTTGTGGTAACCTGGTCCAGGTCAGCTGTCGTTTTCGTCCTGTATCCGGATTTTCCCATTCAAACGCAAATAATTTCCTACTTTGTAATGCCAATGGGATGCAGAAGAAAGCATCTTTTAAATCAATTACAGAAAAGTATCTAAATTGTTCTGCCACAGATGTTAACAATGTATAAGGATTTGCTACTACTGGATGTATATCTTTAACTATTTCGTTTACAGCTCTTAAATCTTGAACTAACCTATAATCTCCGTTAGGTTTTCTTATAGGAAATATCGGTGTATTATATTCAGATTCACATTCTTCTAACACATTGTGCATCAAAAATTTTGCAATTAATGGTGCTACCCCTTTCCTAGCTTCTAACTGTATAGGATATTGTCTAACTCTTACCGGTTGGACACCTTCTTTCAATTCTACTATGACAGGTTTTGCTGCTTTCGCTAATCCCGGTACTTGTGTCTCCCATACCCATGGTACTACAGCGTTTTCTACCTCTATTGGTATTGTTGTATTAGCTATTTCTTTTACTATAAATGTTCTAGCTATTTCTTCCTCAGGTATCTGCAACTTAGCTTTTCCATTTTCAAATATTATTTTAGCATTAAATCTTGACAATAAATCTCGTCCTAACAAAGATGTAGGACAATCCGGTACATAGAGAAATTCATGATCTAATTCTTTACCCCTAAAATTTAGATGCAATGGCCGCAGAAAGGGCCGTTGCTCTGTTTTTCCTGTAGCTCCTACCACAGTTATCATCGTATCTCCTATCTTTCCTAAACAAGTATTTAAAACAGAATAAGTTGCCCCAGTATCTACCAATAATTGTTTCTCTTCCCCATCAATTTCTGTTGTCACTTTTAATCCATCACTTAGTCAGCTACTATGTTGCCCCAAATGTCCTAACATCATTGTTTCTGCCATTGGTGTTCCTCCTACTGAAGTCTGCTGGGCCAAATTCATTTTCACTGGGCACTCATTTTTCCAATGTCCCTGTTGTCTGCAAAACGCACACTGATTTATCCCTAGCTGATTTTGAGGTATTCCCCGCATGCCTCCTACCCTGTATCCTCCTCGACCTCGTCCTCTACTTCTGCCTCTTATTCCTTGATTTACTCGTTGTAACATTGCTAATAATCCTGCCTGATTTCTCTTTGTGGTTTGTTTTTTTTTTTTTTTTTTTTCCCCTATTATTGTACACTTTCCAGCTGATTGCTTCCAAATTACTAAATCTCCTGGGGAAAAAGGAACTTTCCCATATACTTTATCAGTCCCCGAAATTGCCTCTCGTAAAGGGGCTAATAATACTTTACTGTTTTGCTCTTGTTCCTTCCTCCCTTGTCTTGTTCTCTGTGCAATTGGGGTTCGTTGCGCTTGTCTTGGGCATGATGAATGCCCTGGCGAACCCTTCGGTGTTAACTTAATCTGGATCGCTCCAGTATTAATTGATTCTGACGGTTTTACCGCCTTAATACTATCAGTATCACTATCGTCCCCTGCATCTATATCGGACATCACAGGGGCCGTCGGTGATGCTAAAAGTGATACCTCCTCTGGCTCTCTTATTGAATTTTGTATTGCCAAACAAGTCATACACTTCTTATTACCTACACATCCTTCACATTTTGTTTTATCTTTTTTTCGGGATGTACCAACAACATTCCACATTCTCTCTGCATATCTGGATGATTACGTATATCATAAAATAGATCAACATATGGTACTTCATCCCATTTTTCAAGTTCTTAACAATATCTCATTAATGGACCTATAACACCCGGATCTAAACTTCCGTGTTCAGGCCACCGGGGTCCATCATACTCATATTGTGGCCACCAATTCGTACAATAATCTATAAATCGACTTTTACTCATACTCTGAAAATATCCCGCACTTTTCCAATGCTTTAATAAACATCCTAACGGAGAATTATCCGGTATTACCATGGTCTTACACACTCACTCCACACACACACACACACTAAATCTACGGGGTAGAAAACGGAAAGATAGCCTCTGATGGGAAACAAAAGACCAAACCAAACTCACGAGACAGCCACGTATGTCCGTGAGTGCTGGACCTGCGGGGCTTTCGCTCCGTCTGACGGCCAGCGCCTAGGCTTCCACAGACCAGACCTCGAGCTCGTTAGCCCAACCTTGCGTGAATCGCCGTCACGTCTTATTAGGCAGGCACCCGACCAAATATTACAATAAAGCACCTTCGGGCTTACCACTTTGGGACGTCAGCAGCAGCGCAGAGCGGGCGCAGCCGATGGCTCCCCGAGAATTCCTCGGTGCCGGCACGGAGCAAAATCGGAAAGCGAACCGTCAACACTACTCCCGAAGTCCCATCTGGGTCGCCAGAACACTGTTGCCCGTAAAGAAACACATAACTACGAAAGCAGTTATATGCGGTGCTTTATTCGGGGCCCGGGGTCTCAGGGACTCATGTCCAAAGCTGAGAATCCCAAATCCCCGTTTAACTTGGTTAATATTTATAGTGTTCGGTTACGTAACATAATCAACAGAATTGCTAAGCTACATGATTGTTTCCCATTTATAGTTTCTTCAGTTACTGTTGCCAAGATTTGCTTATCATTTACCTAGTTCATCAGATTGTGCTGTACCTAGTTCATCAGATTGTACTGTACCCACTTCATCAGATTGTACTGTACCCACTTCATCAGATTGTACTGTACCCACTTCATCAGACTGTACTGTACCCAACACCTGCAATTATACCTTCATCTTGTCTACCAAGTATAACCTATTCTAATCAATATAATGTAACAATTCCCCCCTTTGAAAATACTTCAAGTCTTCCAGACTGCAAGGATTTTCATCATCAGTTCCGCAGATTTCCATATTCTTTGGACCGTCTCAAACTGGTGATTGTAGCTGCAATGAATTATTTCCAATGTCTTCATATCTCGGGGGAAGTTCATGATTCTTCCTGGTAACAGCTTTTAAAATTTTCCCCAAGCGTTGCCGTTCCTTATTAACAATATTTTGAATCAAACGCAACACTCCCATAATAGCTAACATAATAATTATAATTATTATACACCATTGAATTAAAGATGCTACCCAACCAGAGATGTTCAATCCAAATGACTTTGCTAAAGCAGCCACCCAATTATGGGTACTTTCTTCTCTTTCTTCCTCAGTTGCATGTTCAATTTGCGTTAGCTGAGACAAATCACGTTCTACCGCGGCTGTAACATTCGGAATATGTACACAACAATGATCAATCTTATCTCGTAAATAACCACATACTCCATGTTCTTTTAGCAACAGCATATCTAATGCCATTCTATTTTGCAGGGTCATTTTTGTGGTTGCCTGTAATTGTAAGTTTATTTCCTTAAATCCTTCTTTAGTCACTCTTGCTAGCCTTTCCGTTTGTCCTAACAACCGGTACAACATTTCTCTATTCCGATAAGTACTAATTGGAGCAAACAATGATTCTAAAGCCCAACCTAACTTCACACCGGATGATGGTTCTTGCCAATCATCATCATCCTTTATTTCTCTCTTCATTATCCATAAATTTTCTAATCTACCCTTAAATGGCGCTTTCTTCCAAATTGGGCAGAGAGTTGGTAACCCTAAAGTTATTTCAGTCACCAACCCATCCAAGGGGAGGTGAGTCGTCCATTGTCCATCACTTGTAACCCAAACTAAATTTCCTGTGCTCCTGATCGTAGTTCTACAATCTATTCCCACTCCGAATTGTATTACAGGTTCACTCATGGAGTATTTAATTCCTCTACAGGCACAACCTGTCCTTAATGCAAGGACCACAGGTGGAAAGGTAGCTTCACTTTCGGGGTGTCACAAGTGTATACTTTTGTACAGTTCTAGACTGGGTGTTTTTCAGCTAACTTTCTTTTGCATTGGATTTTCTTGTGTTTCCTGTTGTGGCGCCTGGATTATTTGTATTGGTTGCATTTCGTCTTTTTCCAAATCTTTTAACTCTCTCCTGGCTCTGTTTCTTTTCTGCATAGGTTCTGATTTTGCAGTAACCTCTAATGCCCTTTTTCCATAATCAAAACTCTCTTTAATCCAAACAATACAGGTGTAGTTTCCTACATCTGTCTTACTTACATTTCGCAATGATAAAATCATAGTACCCCTTCGTGTATCACTATCCCATCGGATTGTAAACCCAGTTGACAATTTGGACTCATTCTTCTGCCAATAGCAACTAATGTCTTGGATTGAACTTCTCATATCTCCAACAAAATCACAAGTCAAATTTACATCCATTCGTTCTTCTATATGTACAGTAGCATATGTATGTATTATTTGAGCGAAACCATTACTTAATCCTACCCAGCATAGTATTACCAAGATGTAAATCTCAGTTTTGTAGGAGTGATCATTTTTACCCCCCATTGTGATGGTACCTTCTTCACTCTGGTATAATGAATCCAATTATCAATTCCTGCTACTTTCACAGCGGTAAATGTTATCAATAGCACCAAATAAAGTCCATGCCACTGTTCCTTTAAAGGCTCCGTTTGCCAATTTCGAACATACGCTTGGTCTCCTGGTTGATTCTCCAACGGCAAAGGGCGATTCCAGATGATCGCGGCACGTAAGGCTGTGAGTAATCTGCTTAAAGAAATTATATAACTATAAACATCTTGATCTCCTTGGAGGTGTAAATCTGCACTTCCCATTCCCTTCGTTGGTGCAGTATATGGCTTACCGTACAGAATTTCATAGGGACTTACAGACAACCCTTCTCTAGGTTTTATACGAATTCTCAATAAAGCAAGGGGCAATGCCTGTGGCCATTGGATTTGAGCTTCCTGGCATATCTTTTTAATTTGTCCTTTTAATGTTTGATTCATCCTTTCTACCTTTCCACTAGATTGTGGCCTCCACGGTGTATGTAAATCCCAGCTAATTCCAAGCATTTCACTAATTTCCTGTACTATTTTAGCTATAAAGTGTGGGCCTCGATCTGAAGAAATTCCTAAAGGTACCCCAAATCTAGGTATGATCTCTTTTAACAAAGTTTTTACTACTTCTCTAGCTTGATTCGTTCTACAGGGAAATGCTTCTAGCCACCCTGAAAAGGTACATACGTATACCAATAAATACTGAAACCCTTTTGATTTAGGTAATTCTGCAAAATCCACTTGCCAATAGTCACCTGGTTCTATTCCCACTTTCAAAGTTCCCATTTGAATTTGTTTTCGTATTACCGGATTATTCTTTAAACATACTGGACACTTCGCATTCACCCCTTTTGCTATTGTTAACATTTGTGCAGATATAATGCTCCGCTTTAAAAACTGCACCAATGCTTCTGCTCCCCAATGGCATTTATTATGTTCAGTTTGTATTATTCGTTTCATAATTGTAGCAGGCACTACTACTTGTCCATTACCTGTTACATACCATCCATGTGAATTCTTCTGTGCCTTTACCAAATCGGCTAATTTTTCATCTTCTTGGGTATAAAAGGGATTTACAGAGAGATGAGCAGTAATCGGGCTTACCTTAGTAGGTATTAGAGCTAATTCAGTCCATACTTGCCGTGCAGCAATTTTGGCTGCCTGGTCTGCCTTCATGTTTCCTTGTGCCACATCGCTGTCATCCCTCTGATGTCCTCGACAATGCATTACAGCCACTTGCTGAGGTAGTACCACAGCCTCTAATAACTGTAAGATCTCGGTTCGATATTTAATAATACTACCTTGAGCCGTCAACAATCCTCTTTCCTTCCATAAAGCTCCATGTATATGTATTATTCCAAAAGCGTATTTAGAATCTGCCCAAATATTCACCCTCTTATCCGTACTCGGTATTAAAGCCCGAATTAGAGCGACCAGTTCTGCCTTTTGCGCTGACGTTCCTGGCATTAATGCCTTTGCTTCAATTACTTCAAGCTTAGTAACCACAGCATATCCAGAATATCGCGTTCCATTCTCAACAAAGCTGCTACCGTCTGTAAATAATGTCCAGTCAGGATTTACAAGGGGAATATCTTTCAGATCTACCCTACTGGCGTAAGTTTGTTCGATCACCTCAATACAATCATGTTCCAGCTCGCCTTCCTCTATTTTGCTACCTAAAAATTCAGCGGGATTCAAACATGTTGTTATCTTTAAAAATATATCATCCTGTTCTCTCAATATTGCCTGATATTTCAACATTCTACTGGATGACAACCAATGACCCCCCTTTTGTTCCAAAACTGCAATCACCATGTGGGGCACAAATACTTCCATTTTTGTTCCCAATGTCAATTTTCTAGCTTCTTGGACTAACATTACAGTAGCAGCCACTGCTCGGAGGCAAGAAGGCCATCCGGCACTTACCATATCCAACTGCTTGGAAAAATAGCCCACCGGTCTCTTCCATGATCCAATTCGTTGAGTTAAAACTCCAAGCGCTAGTCGTTGCCGCTCATGTACAAAGAGTTGAAATGTTTTTGTCAAATCAGGCAATCCTAATGCTGGGGCTTCTTGCAGAGCCTGTTTTAAGTCTTGAAAAGCCCTTTTACACTCTAAACTCCAAACTAATTGTGGCTCTTTTAAAGCTGCATACAGTGGTTTGGCTAACAGTCCATAATTCAAAATCCAGAGTCTGCACCACCCTGTCATTCCTAGAAAAGTTCGTAACTCGTGCAAATTTCTAGGTTCAGGGATGGCACAAATCGCTTGTATTCTATTCACCCCCAACCGTCTTTGTCCTTGGGAAATTTCACATCCCAGATATATCACTTTTTCCCGGGCAATTTGGGCTTTTTCCTTAGAAACTCGATAACCGCTCTGTCCCAGTAAATTTAATCACGCAACTGTAACAGTAATGCAGTTTTCATACCTTTCTGTCGCCACGAAAATGTCATCCACATATTGCAACAATAAGTATGCTTTTGATGGTAATTGAAAATATCCTTGCTCCTTCCAATCCTCCAGTTCTCGTGCCAGCTGATTCCCAAATATTGTAGGACTGTTTTTGAAGCCTTGTGGTAACCTGGTCCAGGTCAGCTGTCGTTTTCGTCCTGTATCCGGATTTTCCCATTCAAACGCAAATAATTTCCTACTTTGTAATGCCAATGGGACGCAGAAGAAAGCATCTTTTAAATCAATTACAGAAAAGTATCTAAATTGTTCTGCCACAGATGTTAACAATGTATAAGGATTTGCTACTACTGGATGTATATCTTTAACTATTTCGTTTACAGCTCTTAAATCTTGAACTAACCTATAATCTCCGTTAGGTTTTCTTATAGGAAATATTGGTGTATTATATTCAGATTCACATTCTTCTAACACATTGTGCATCAAAAATTTTGCAATTAATGGTGCTACCCCTTTCCTAGCTTCTAACTGTATAGGATATTGTCTAACTCTTACCGGTTGGACACCTTCTTTCAATTCTACTATGACAGGTTTTGCTGCTTTCGCTAATCCCGGTACTTGTGTCTCCCATACCCATGGTACTACAGCGTTTTCTACCTCTATTGGTATTGTTGTATTAGCTATTTCTTTTACTATAAATATTCTAGCTATTTCTTCCTCAGGTATCTGCAACTTAGCTTTTCCATTTTCAAATATTATTTTAGCATTAAATCTTGACAATAAATCTCGTCCTAACAAAGATGTAGGACAATCCGGTACATAGAGAAATTCATGATCTAATTCTTTACCCCTAAAATTTAGATGCAATGGCCGCAGAAAGGGCCGTTGCTCTGTTTTTCCTGTAGCTCCTACCACAGTTATCATCGTATCTCCTATCTTTCCTAAACAAGTATTTAAAACAGAATAAGTTGCCCCAGTATCTACCAATAATTGTTTCTCTTCCCCATCAATTTCTGTTGTCACTTTTAATCCATCACTTAGTCAGCTACTATGTTGCCCCAAATGTCCTAACATCATTGTTTCTGCCATTGGTGTTCCTCCTACTGAAGTCTGCTGGGCCAAATTCATTTTCACTGGGCACTCATTTTTCCAATGTCCCTGTTGTCTGCAAAACGCACACTGATTTATCCCTAGCTGATTTTGAGGTATTCCCCGCATGCCTCCTACCCTGTATCCTCCTCGACCTCGTCCTCTACTTCTGCCTCTTATTCCTTGATTTACTCGTTGTAACATTGCCAATAATCCTGCCTGATTTCTCTTTGTGGTTTTTTTTTTTTTTTTTTTTTTTTTCTCCCTATCATTGTACACTTTCCAGCTGATTGCTTCCAAATTACTAAATCTCCTGGGGAAAAAGGAACTTTCCCATATACTTTATCAGTCCCCGAAATTGCCTCTCGTAAAGGGGCTAATAATACTTTACTGTTTTGCTCTTGTTCCTTCCTCCCTTGTCTTGTTCTCTGTGCAATTGGGGTTCGTTGCGCTTGTCTTGGGCATGATGAATGCCCTGGCGAACCCTTCGGTGTTAACTTAATCTGGATCGCTCCAGTATTAATTGATTCTGACGGTTTTACCGCCTTAATACTATCAGTATCACTATCGTCCCCTGCATCTATATCGGACATCACAGGGGCCGTCGGTGATGCTAAAAGTGATACCTCCTCTGGCTCTCTTATTGAATTTTGTATTGCCAAACAAGTCATACACTTCTTATTACCTACACATCCTTCACATTTTGTTTTATCTTTTTTTCGGGATGTACCAACAACATTCCACATTCTCTCTGCATATCTGGATGATTACGTATATCATAAAATAGATCAACATATGGTACTTCATCCCATTTTTCAAGTTCTTAACAATATCTCATTAATGGACCTATAACACCCGGATCTAAACTTCCGTGTTCAGGCCACCGGGGTCCATCATACTCATATTGTGGCCACCAATTCGTACAATAATCTATAAATCGACTTTTACTCATACTCTGAAAATATCCCGCACTTTTCCAATGCTTTAATAAACATCCTAACGGAGAATTATCCGGTATTACCATGGTCTTACACACTCACTCCACACACACACACACACACTAAATCTACGGGGTAGAAAACGGAAAGATAGCCTCTGATGGGAAACAAAAGACCAAACCAAACTCACGAGACAGCCACGTATGTCCGTGAGTGCTGGACCTGCGGGGCTTTCGCTCCGTCTGACGGCCAGCGCCTAGGCTTCCACAGACCAGACCTCGAGCTCGTTAGCCCAACCTTGCGTGAATCGCCGTCACGTCTTATTAGGCAGGCACCCGACCAAATATTACAATAAAGCACCTTCGGGCTTACCACTTTGGGACGTCAGCAGCAGCGCAGAGCGGGCGCAGCCGATGGCTCCCCGAGAATTCCTCGGTGCCGGCACGGAGCAAAATCGGAAAGCGAACCGTCAACACTACTCCCGAAGTCCCATCTGGGTCGCCAGAAAACTGTTGCCCGTAAAGAAACACATAACTACGAAAGCAGTTATATGCGGTGCTTTATTCGGGGCCCGGGGTCTCAGGGACTCATGTCCAAAGCTGAGAATCCCAAATCCCCGTTTAACTTGGTTAATATTTATAGTGTTCGGTTACGTAACATAATCAACAGAATTGCTAAGCTACATGATTGTTTCCCATTTATAGTTTCTTCAGTTACTGTTGCCAAGATTTGCTTATCATTTACCTAGTTCATCAGATTGTGCTGTACCTAGTTCATCAGATTGTACTGTACCCACTTCATCAGATTGTACTGTACCCAACACCTGCAATTATACCTTCATCTTGTCTACCAAGTATAACCTATTCTAATCAATATAATGTAACAATTCCCCCCTTTGAAAATACTTCAAGTCTTCCAGACTGCAAGGATTTTCATCATCAGTTCCGCAGATTTCCATATTCTTTGGACCGTCTCAAACTGGTGATTGTAGCTGCAATGAATTATTTCCAATGTCTTCATATCTCGGGGGAAGTTCATGATTCTTCCTGGTAACAGCTTTTAAAATTTTCCCCAAGTGTTGCCGTTCCTTATTAACAATATTTTGAATCAAACGCAACACTCCCATAATAGCTAACATAATAATTATAATTATTATACACCATTGAATTAAAGATGCTACCCAACCAGAGATGTTCAATCCAAATGACTTTGCTAAAGCAGCCACCCAATTATGGGTACTTTCTTCTCTTTCTTCCTCAGTTGCATGTTCAATTTGCGTTAGCTGAGACAAATCACGTTCTACCGCGGCTGTAACATTCGGAATATGTACACAACAATGATCAATCTTATCTCGTAAATAACCACATACTCCATGTTCTTTTAGCAACAGCATATCTAATGCCATTCTATTTTGCAGGGTCATTTTTGTGGTTGCCTGTAATTGTAAGTTTATTTCCTTAAATCCTTCTTTAGTCACTCTTGCTAGCCTTTCCGTTTGTCCTAACAACCGGTACAACATTTCTCTATTCCGATAAGCACTAATTGGAGCAAACAATGATTCTAAAGCCCAACCTAACTTCACACCGGATGATGGTTCTTGCCAATCATCATCATCCTTTATTTCTCTCTTCATTATCCATAAATTTTCTAATCTACCCTTAAATGGCGCTTTCTTCCAAATTGGGCAGAGAGTTGGTAACCCTAAAGTTATTTCAGTCACCAACCCATCCAAGGGGAGGTGAGTCGTCCATTGTCCATCACTTGTAACCCAAACTAAATTTCCTGTGCTCCTGATCGTAGTTCTACAATCTATTCCCACTCCGAATTGTATTACAGGTTCACTCATGGAGTATTTAATTCCTCTACAGGCACAACCTGTCCTTAATGCAAGGACCACAGGTGGAAAGGTAGCTTCACTTTCGGGGTGTCACAAGTGTATACTTTTGTACAGTTCTAGACTGGGTGTTTTTCAGCTAACTTTCT
Organism: Apteryx mantelli; assembly: GCF_036417845.1. NCBI lineage: Eukaryota > Metazoa > Chordata > Aves > Apterygiformes > Apterygidae > Apteryx > Apteryx mantelli. Next base: position 65,493 of record NW_027118503.1, on the reverse strand, counting down.
TTTGCATTGGATTTTCTTGTGTTTCCTGTTGTGGCGCCTGGATTATTTGTATTGGTTGCATTTCGTCTTTTTCCAAATCTTTTAACTCTCTCCTGGCTCTGTTTCTTTTCTGCATAGGTTCTGATTTTGCAGTAACCTCTAATGCCCTTTTTCCATAATCAAAACTCTCTTTAATCCAAACAATACAGGTGTAGTTTCCTACATCTGTCTTACTTACATTTCGCAATGATAAAATCATAGTACCCCTTCGTGTATCACTATCCCATCGGATTGTAAACCCAGTTGACAATTTGGACTCATTCTTCTGCCAATAGCAACTAATGTCTTGGATTGAACTTCTCATATCTCCAACAAAATCACAAGTCAAATTTACATCCATTCGTTCTTCTATATGTACAGTAGCATATGTATGTATTATTTGAGCGAAACCATTACTTAATCCTACCCAGCATAGTATTACCAAGATGTAAATCTCAGTTTTGTAGGAGTGATCATTTTTACCCCCCATTGTGATGGTACCTTCTTCACTCTGGTATAATGAATCCAATTATCAATTCCTGCTACTTTCACAGCGGTAAATGTTATCAATAGCACCAAATAAAGTCCATGCCACTGTTCCTTTAAAGGCTCCGTTTGCCAATTTCGAACATACGCTTGGTCTCCTGGTTGATTCTCCAACGGCAAAGGGCGATTCCAGATGATCGCGGCACGTAAGGCTGTGAGTAATCTGCTTAAAGAAATTATATAACTATAAACATCTTGATCTCCTTGGAGGTGTAAATCTGCACTTCCCATTCCCTTCGTTGGTGCAGTATATGGCTTACCGTACAGAATTTCATAGGGACTTACAGACAACCCTTCTCTAGGTTTTATACGAATTCTCAATAAAGCAAGGGGCAATGCCTGTGGCCATTGGATTTGAGCTTCCTGGCATATCTTTTTAATTTGTCCTTTTAATGTTTGATTCATCCTTTCTACCTTTCCACTAGATTGTGGCCTCCACGGTGTATGTAAATCCCAGCTAATTCCAAGCATTTCACTAATTTCCTGTACTATTTTAGCTATAAAGTGTGGGCCTCGATCTGAAGAAATTCCTAAAGGTACCCCAAATCTAGGTATGATCTCTTTTAACAAAGTTTTTACTACTTCTCTAGCTTGATTCGTTCTACAGGGAAATGCTTCTAGCCACCCTGAAAAGGTACATACGTATACCAATAAATACTGAAACCCTTTTGATTTAGGTAATTCTGCAAAATCCACTTGCCAATAGTCACCTGGTTCTATTCCCACTTTCAAAGTTCCCATTTGAATTTGTTTTCGTATTACCGGATTATTCTTTAAACATACTGGACACTTCGCATTCACCCCTTTTGCTATTGTTAACATTTGTGCAGATATAATGCTCCGCTTTAAAAACTGCACCAATGCTTCTGCTCCCCAATGGCATTTATTATGTTCAGTTTGTATTATTCGTTTCATAATTGTAGCAGGCACTACTACTTGTCCATTACCTGTTACATACCATCCATGTGAATTCTTCTGTGCCTTTACCAAATCGGCTAATTTTTCATCTTCTTGGGTATAAAAGGGATTTACAGAGAGATGAGCAGTAATCGGGCTTACCTTAGTAGGTATTAGAGCTAATTCAGTCCATACTTGCCGTGCAGCAATTTTGGCTGCCTGGTCTGCCTTCATGTTTCCTTGTGCCACATCGCTGTCATCCCTCTGATGTCCTCGACAATGCATTACAGCCACTTGCTGAGGTAGTACCACAGCCTCTAATAACTGTAAGATCTCGGTTCGATATTTAATAATACTACCTTGAGCCGTCAACAATCCTCTTTCCTTCCATAAAGCTCCATGTATATGTATTATTCCAAAAGCGTATTTAGAATCTGCCCAAATATTCACCCTCTTATCCGTACTCGGTATTAAAGCCCGAATTAGAGCGACCAGTTCTGCCTTTTGCGCTGACGTTCCTGGCATTAATGCCTTTGCTTCAATTACTTCAAGCTTAGTAACCACAGCATATCCAGAATATCGCGTTCCATTCTCAACAAAGCTGCTACCGTCTGTAAATAATGTCCAGTCAGGATTTACAAGGGGAATATCTTTCAGATCTACCCTACTGGCGTAAGTTTGTTCGATCACCTCAATACAATCATGTTCCAGCTCGCCTTCCTCTATTTTGCTACCTAAAAATTCAGCGGGATTCAAACATGTTGTTATCTTTAAAAATATATCATCCTGTTCTCTCAATATTGCCTGATATTTCAACATTCTACTGGATGACAACCAATGACCCCCCTTTTGTTCCAAAACTGCAATCACCATGTGGGGCACAAATACTTCCATTTTTGTTCCCAATGTCAATTTTCTAGCTTCTTGGACTAACATTACAGTAGCAGCCACTGCTCGGAGGCAAGAAGGCCATCCGGCACTTACCATATCCAACTGCTTGGAAAAATAGCCCACCGGTCTCTTCCATGATCCAATTCGTTGAGTTAAAACTCCAAGCGCTAGTCGTTGCCGCTCATGTACAAAGAGTTGAAATGTTTTTGTCAAATCAGGCAATCCTAATGCTGGGGCTTCTTGCAGAGCCTGTTTTAAGTCTTGAAAAGCCCTTTTACACTCTAAACTCCAAACTAATTGTGGCTCTTTTAAAGCTGCATACAGTGGTTTGGCTAACAGTCCATAATTCAAAATCCAGAGTCTGCACCACCCTGTCATTCCTAGAAAAGTTCGTAACTCGTGCAAATTTCTAGGTTCAGGGATGGCACAAATCGCTTGTATTCTATTCACCCCCAACCGTCTTTGTCCTTGGGAAATTTCACATCCCAGATATATCACTTTTTCCCGGGCAATTTGGGCTTTTTCCTTAGAAACTCGATAACCGCTCTGTCCCAGTAAATTTAATCACGCAACTGTAACAGTAATGCAGTTTTCATACCTTTCTGTCGCCACGAAAATGTCATCCACATATTGCAACAATAAGTATGCTTTTGATGGTAATTGAAAATATCCTTGCTCCTTCCAATCCTCCAGTTCTCGTGCCAGCTGATTCCCAAATATTGTAGGACTGTTTTTGAAGCCTTGTGGTAACCTGGTCCAGGTCAGCTGTCGTTTTCGTCCTGTATCCGGATTTTCCCATTCAAACGCAAATAATTTCCTACTTTGTAATGCCAATGGGACGCAGAAGAAAGCATCTTTTAAATCAATTACAGAAAAGTATCTAAATTGTTCTGCCACAGATGTTAACAATGTATAAGGATTTGCTACTACTGGATGTATATCTTTAACTATTTCGTTTACAGCTCTTAAATCTTGAACTAACCTATAATCTCCGTTAGGTTTTCTTATAGGAAATATTGGTGTATTATATTCAGATTCACATTCTTCTAACACATTGTGCATCAAAAATTTTGCAATTAATGGTGCTACCCCTTTCCTAGCTTCTAACTGTATAGGATATTGTCTAACTCTTACCGGTTGGACACCTTCTTTCAATTCTACTATGACAGGTTTTGCTGCTTTCGCTAATCCCGGTACTTGTGTCTCCCATACCCATGGTACTACAGCGTTTTCTACCTCTATTGGTATTGTTGTATTAGCTATTTCTTTTACTATAAATATTCTAGCTATTTCTTCCTCAGGTATCTGCAACTTAGCTTTTCCATTTTCAAATATTATTTTAGCATTAAATCTTGACAATAAATCTCGTCCTAACAAAGATGTAGGACAATCCGGTACATAGAGAAATTCATGATCTAATTCTTTACCCCTAAAATTTAGATGCAATGGCCGCAGAAAGGGCCGTTGCTCTGTTTTTCCTGTAGCTCCTACCACAGTTATCATCGTATCTCCTATCTTTCCTAAACAAGTATTTAAAACAGAATAAGTTGCCCCAGTATCTACCAATAATTGTTTCTCTTCCCCATCAATTTCTGTTGTCACTTTTAATCCATCACTTAGTCAGCTACTATGTTGCCCCAAATGTCCTAACATCATTGTTTCTGCCATTGGTGTTCCTCCTACTGAAGTCTGCTGGGCCAAATTCATTTTCACTGGGCACTCATTTTTCCAATGTCCCTGTTGTCTGCAAAACGCACACTGATTTATCCCTAGCTGATTTTGAGGTATTCCCCGCATGCCTCCTACCCTGTATCCTCCTCGACCTCGTCCTCTACTTCTGCCTCTTATTCCTTGATTTACTCGTTGTAACATTGCCAATAATCCTGCCTGATTTCTCTTTGTGGTTTGTTTTTTTTTTTTTTTTTTTTTCTCCCTATCATTGTACACTTTCCAGCTGATTGCTTCCAAATTACTAAATCTCCTGGGGAAAAAGGAACTTTCCCATATACTTTATCAGTCCCCGAAATTGCCTCTCGTAAAGGGGCTAATAATACTTTACTGTTTTGCTCTTGTTCCTTCCTCCCTTGTCTTGTTCTCTGTGCAATTGGGGTTCGTTGCGCTTGTCTTGGGCATGATGAATGCCCTGGCGAACCCTTCGGTGTTAACTTAATCTGGATCGCTCCAGTATTAATTGATTCTGACGGTTTTACCGCCTTAATACTATCAGTATCACTATCGTCCCCTGCATCTATATCGGACATCACAGGGGCCGTCGGTGATGCTAAAAGTGATACCTCCTCTGGCTCTCTTATTGAATTTTGTATTGCCAAACAAGTCATACACTTCTTATTACCTACACATCCTTCACATTTTGTTTTATCTTTTTTTCGGGATGTACCAACAACATTCCACATTCTCTCTGCATATCTGGATGATTACGTATATCATAAAATAGATCAACATATGGTACTTCATCCCATTTTTCAAGTTCTTAACAATATCTCATTAATGGACCTATAACACCCGGATCTAAACTTCCGTGTTCAGGCCACCGGGGTCCATCATACTCATATTGTGGCCACCAATTCGTACAATAATCTATAAATCGACTTTTACTCATACTCTGAAAATATCCCGCACTTTTCCAATGCTTTAATAAACATCCTAACGGAGAATTATCCGGTATTACCATGGTCTTACACACTCACTCCACACACACACACACACACTAAATCTACGGGGTAGAAAACGGAAAGATAGCCTCTGATGGGAAACAAAAGACCAAACCAAACTCACGAGACAGCCACGTATGTCCGTGAGTGCTGGACCTGCGGGGCTTTCGCTCCGTCTGACGGCCAGCGCCTAGGCTTCCACAGACCAGACCTCGAGCTCGTTAGCCCAACCTTGCGTGAATCGCCGTCACGTCTTATTAGGCAGGCACCCGACCAAATATTACAATAAAGCACCTTCGGGCTTACCACTTTGGGACGTCAGCAGCAGCGCAGAGCGGGCGCAGCCGATGGCTCCCCGAGAATTCCTCGGTGCCGGCACGGAGCAAAATCGGAAAGCGAACCGTCAACACTACTCCCGAAGTCCCATCTGGGTCGCCAGAAAACTGTTGCCCGTAAAGAAACACATAACTACGAAAGCAGTTATATGCGGTGCTTTATTCGGGGCCCGGGGTCTCAGGGACTCATGTCCAAAGCTGAGAATCCCAAATCCCCGTTTAACTTGGTTAATATTTATAGTGTTCGGTTACGTAACATAATCAACAGAATTGCTAAGCTACATGATTGTTTCCCATTTATAGTTTCTTCAGTTACTGTTGCCAAGATTTGCTTATCATTTACCTAGTTCATCAGATTGTGCTGTACCTAGTTCATCAGATTGTACTGTACCCACTTCATCAGATTGTACTGTACCCAACACCTGCAATTATACCTTCATCTTGTCTACCAAGTATAACCTATTCTAATCAATATAATGTAACAATTCCCCCCTTTGAAAATACTTCAAGTCTTCCAGACTGCAAGGATTTTCATCATCAGTTCCGCAGATTTCCATATTCTTTGGACCGTCTCAAACTGGTGATTGTAGCTGCAATGAATTATTTCCAATGTCTTCATATCTCGGGGGAAGTTCATGATTCTTCCTGGTAACAGCTTTTAAAATTTTCCCCAAGCGTTGCCGTTCCTTATTAACAATATTTTGAATCAAACGCAACACTCCCATAATAGCTAACATAATAATTATAATTATTATACACCATTGAATTAAAGATGCTACCCAACCAGAGATGTTCAATCCAAATGACTTTGCTAAAGCAGCCACCCAATTATGGGTACTTTCTTCTCTTTCTTCCTCAGTTGCATGTTCAATTTGCGTTAGCTGAGACAAATCACGTTCTACCGCGGCTGTAACATTCGGAATATGTACACAACAATGATCAATCTTATCTCGTAAATAACCACATACTCCATGTTCTTTTAGCAACAGCATATCTAATGCCATTCTATTTTGCAGGGTCATTTTTGTGGTTGCCTGTAATTGTAAGTTTATTTCCTTAAATCCTTCTTTAGTCACTCTTGCTAGCCTTTCCGTTTGTCCTAACAACCGGTACAACATTTCTCTATTCCGATAAGCACTAATTGGAGCAAACAATGATTCTAAAGCCCAACCTAACTTCACACCGGATGATGGTTCTTGCCAATCATCATCATCCTTTATTTCTCTCTTCATTATCCATAAATTTTCTAATCTACCCTTAAATGGCGCTTTCTTCCAAATTGGGCAGAGAGTTGGTAACCCTAAAGTTATTTCAGTCACCAACCCATCCAAGGGGAGGTGAGTCGTCCATTGTCCATCACTTGTAACCCAAACTAAATTTCCTGTGCTCCTGATCGTAGTTCTACAATCTATTCCCACTCCGAATTGTATTACAGGTTCACTCATGGAGTATTTAATTCCTCTACAGGCACAACCTGTCCTTAATGCAAGGACCACAGGTGGAAAGGTAACTTCACTTTCGGGGTGTCACAAGTGTATACTTTTGTACAGTTCTAGACTGGGTGTTTTTCAGCTAACTTTCTTTTGCATTAGATTTTCTTGTGTTTCCTGTTGTGGCGCCTGGATTATTTGTATTGGTTGCATTTCGTCTTTTTCCAAATCTTTTAACTCTCTCCTGGCTCTGTTTCTTTTCTGCATAGGTTCTGATTTTGCAGTAACCTCTAATGCCCTTTTTCCATAATCAAAACTCTCTTTAATCCAAACAATACAGGTGTAGTTTCCTACATCTGTCTTACTTACATTTCGCAATGATAAAATCATAGTACCCCTTCGTGTATCACTATCCCATCGGATTGTAAACCCAGCTGACAATTTGGACTCATTCTTCTGCCAATAGCAACTAATGTCTTGGATTGAACTTCTCATATCTCCAACAAAATCACAAGTCAAATTTACATCCATTCGTTCTTCTATATGTACAGTAGCATATGTATGTATTATTTGAGCGAAACCATTACTTAATCCTACCCAGCATAGTATTACCAAGATGTAAATCTCAGTTTTGTAGGAGTGATCATTTTTACCCCCCATTGTGATGGTACCTTCTTCACTCTGGTATAACGAATCCAATTATCAATTCCTGCTACTTTCACAGCGGTAAATGTTATCAATAGTACCAAATAAAGTCCATGCCACTGTTCCTTTAAAGGCTCCGTTTGCCAATTTCGAACATACGCTTGGTCTCCTGGTTGATTCTCCAACGGCAAAGGGCGATTCCAGATGATCGCGGCACGTAAGGCTGTGAGTAATCTGCTTAAAGAAATTATATAACTATAAACATCTTGATCTCCTTGGAGGTGTAAATCTGCACTTCCCATTCCCTTCGTTGGTGCAGTATATGGCTTACCGTACAGAATTTCATAGGGACTTACAGACAACCCTTCTCTAGGTTTTATACGAATTCTCAATAAAGCAAGGGGCAATGCCTGTGGCCATTGGATTTGAGCTTCCTGGCATATCTTTTTAATTTGTCCTTTTAATGTTTGATTCATCCTTTCTACCTTTCCACTAGATTGTGGCCTCCACGGTGTATGTAAATCCCAGCTAATTCCAAGCATTTCACTAATTTCCTGTACTATTTTAGCTATAAAGTGTGGGCCTCGATCTGAAGAAATTCCTAAAGGTACCCCAAATCTAGGTATGATCTCTTTTAACAAAGTTTTTACTACTTCTCTAGCTTGATTCGTTCTACAGGGAAATGCTTCTAGCCACCCTGAAAAGGTACATACGTATACCAATAAATACTGAAACCCTTTTGATTTAGGTAATTCTGCAAAATCCACTTGCCAATAGTCACCTGGTTCTATTCCCACTTTCAAAGTTCCCATTTGAATTTGTTTTCGTATTACCGGATTATTCTTTAAACATACTGGACACTTCGCATTCACCCCTTTTGCTATTGTTAACATTTGTGCAGATACAATGCTCCGCTTTAAAAACTGCACCAATGCTTCTGCTCCCCAATGGCATTTATTATGTTCAGTTTGTATTATTCGTTTCATAATTGTAGCAGGCACTACTACTTGTCCATTACCTGTTACATACCATCCATGTGAATTCTTCTGTGCCTTTACCAAATCGGCTAATTTTTCATCTTCTTGGGTATAAAAGGGATTTACAGAGAGATGAGCAGTAATCGGGCTTACCTTAGTAGGTATTAGAGCTAATTCAGTCCATACTTGCCGTGCAGCAATTTTGGCTGCCTGGTCTGCCTTCATGTTTCCTTGTGCCACATCGCTGCCATCCCTCTGATGTCCTCGACAATGCATTACAGCCACTTGCTGAGGTAGTACCACAGCCTCTAATAACTGTAAGATCTCGGTTCGATATTTAATAATACTACCTTGAGCCGTCAACAATCCTCTTTCCTTCCATAAAGCTCCATGTATATGTATTATTCCAAAAGCGTATTTAGAATCTGTCCAAATATTCACTCTCTTATCCGTACTCGGTATTAAAGCCCGAATTAGAGCGACCAGTTCTGCCTTTTGCGCTGACGTTCCTGGCATTAATGCCTTTGCTTCAATTACTTCAAGCTTAGTAACCACAGCATATCCAGAATATCGTGTTCCATTCTCAACAAAGCTGCTACCGTCTGTAAATAATGTCCAGTCAGGATTTACAAGGGGAATATCTTTCAGATCTACCCTACTGGCGTAAGTTTGTTCGATCACCTCAATACAATCATGTTCCAGCTCGCCTTCCTCTATTTTGCTACCTAAAAATTCAGCGGGATTCAAACATGTTGTTATCTTTAAAAATATATCATCCTGTTCTCTCAATATTGCCTGATATTTCAACATTCTACCGGATGACAACCAATGACCCCCCTTTTGTTCCAAAACTGCAATCACCATGTGGGGCACAAATACTTCCATTTTTGTTCCCAATGTCAATTTTCTAGCTTCTTGGACTAACATTACAGTAGCAGCCACTGCTCGGAGGCAAGAAGGCCATCCGGCACTTACCATATCCAACTGCTTGGAAAAATAGCCCACCGGTCTCTTCCATGATCCAATTCGTTGAGTTAAAACTCCAAGCGCTAGTCGTTGCCGCTCATGTACAAAGAGTTGAAATGTTTTTGTCAAATCAGGCAATCCTAATGCTGGGGCTTCTTGCAGAGCCTGTTTTAAGTCTTGAAAAGCCCTTTTACACTCTAAACTCCAAACTAATTGTGGCTCTTTTAAAGCTGCATACAGTGGTTTGGCTAACAGTCCATAATTCAAAATCCAGAGTCTGCACCACCCTGTCATTCCTAGAAAAGTTCGTAACTCGTGCAAATTTCTAGGTTCAGGGATGGCACAAATCGCTTGTATTCTATTCACCCCCAACCGTCTTTGTCCTTGGGAAATTTCACATCCCAGATATATCACTTTTTCCCGGGCAATTTGGGCTTTTTCCTTAGAAACTCGATAACCGCTCTGTCCCAGTAAATTTAATCACGCAACTGTAACAGTAATGCAGTTTTCATACCTTTCTGTCGCCACGAAAATGTCATCCACATATTGCAACAATAAGTATGCTTTTGATGGTAATTGAAAATATCCTTGCTCCTTCCAATCCTCCAGTTCTCGTGCCAGCTGATTCCCAAATATTGTAGGACTGTTTTTGAAGCCTTGTGGTAACCTGGTCCAGGTCAGCTGTCGTTTTCGTCCTGTATCCGGATTTTCCCATTCAAACGCAAATAATTTCCTACTTTGTAATGCCAATGGGATGCAGAAGAAAGCATCTTTTAAATCAATTACAGAAAAGTATCTAAATTGTTCTGCCACAGATGTTAACAATGTATAAGGATTTGCTACTACTGGATGTATATCTTTAACTATTTCGTTTACAGCTCTTAAATCTTGAACTAACCTATAATCTCCGTTAGGTTTTCTTATAGGAAATATCGGTGTATTATATTCAGATTCACATTCTTCTAACACATTGTGCATCAAAAATTTTGCAATTAATGGTGCTACCCCTTTCCTAGCTTCTAACTGTATAGGATATTGTCTAACTCTTACCGGTTGGACACCTTCTTTCAATTCTACTATGACAGGTTTTGCTGCTTTCGCTAATCCCGGTACTTGTGTCTCCCATACCCATGGTACTACAGCGTTTTCTACCTCTATTGGTATTGTTGTATTAGCTATTTCTTTTACTATAAATATTCTAGCTATTTCTTCCTCAGGTATCTGCAACTTAGCTTTTCCATTTTCAAATATTATTTTAGCATTAAATCTTGACAATAAATCTCGTCCTAACAAAGATGTAGGACAATCCGGTACATAGAGAAATTCATGATCTAATTCTTTACCCCTAAAATTTAGATGCAATGGCCGCAGAAAGGGCCGTTGCTCTGTTTTTCCTGTAGCTCCTACCACAGTTATCATCGTATCTCCTATCTTTCCTAAACAAGTATTTAAAACAGAATAAGTTGCCCCAGTATCTACCAATAATTGTTTCTCTTCCCCATCAATTTCTGTTGTCACTTTTAATCCATCACTTAGTCAGCTACTATGTTGCCCCAAATGTCCTAACATCATTGTTTCTGCCATTGGTGTTCCTCCTACTGAAGTCTGCTGGGCCAAATTCATTTTCACTGGGCACTCATTTTTCCAATGTCCCTGTTGTCTGCAAAACGCACACTGATTTATCCCTAGCTGATTTTGAGGTATTCCCCGCATGCCTCCTACCCTGTATCCTCCTCGACCTCGTCCTCTACTTCTGCCTCTTATTCCTTGATTTACTCGTTGTAACATTGCTAATAATCCTGCCTGATTTCTCTTTGTGGTTTTTTTTTTTTTTTTTTTCCCCTATTATTGTACACTTTCCAGCTGATTGCTTCCAAATTACTAAATCTCCTGGGGAAAAAGGAACTTTCCCATATACTTTATCAGTCCCCGAAATTGCCTCTCGTAAAGGGGCTAATAATACTTTACTGTTTTGCTCTTGTTCCTTCCTCCCTTGTCTTGTTCTCTGTGCAATTGGGGTTCGTTGCGCTTGTCTTGGGCATGATGAATGCCCTGGCGAACCCTTCGGTGTTAACTTAATCTGGATCGCTCCAGTATTAATTGATTCTGACGGTTTTACCGCCTTAATACTATCAGTATCACTATCGTCCCCTGCATCTATATCGGACATCACAGGGGCCGTCGGTGATGCTAAAAGTGATACCTCCTCTGGCTCTCTTATTGAATTTTGTATTGCCAAACAAGTCATACACTTCTTATTACCTACACATCCTTCACATTTTGTTTTATCTTTTTTTCGGGATGTACCAACAACATTCCACATTCTCTCTGCATATCTGGATGATTACGTATATCATAAAATAGATCAACATATGGTACTTCATCCCATTTTTCAAGTTCTTAACAATATCTCATTAATGGACCTATAACACCCGGATCTAAACTTCCGTGTTCAGGCCACCGGGGTCCATCATACTCATATGTGGCCACCAATTCGTACAATAATCTATAAATCGACTTTTACTCATACTCTGAAAATATCCCGCACTTTTCCAATGCTTTAATAAACATCCTAACGGAGAATTATCCGGTATTACCATGGTCTTACACACTCACTCCACACACACACACACTAAACTACGGGGTAGAAAACGGAAAGATAGCCTCTGATGGGAAACAAAAGACCAAACCAAACTCACGAGACAGCCACGTATGTCCGTGAGTGCTGGACCTGCGGGGCTTTCGCTCCGTCTGACGGCCAGCGCCTAGGCTTCCACAGACCAGACCTCGAGCTCGTTAGCCCAACCTTGCGTGAATCGCCGTCACGTCTTATTAGGCAGGCACCCAACCAAATATTACAATAAAGCACCTTCGGGCTTACCACTTTGGGACGTCAGCAGCAGCGCAGAGCGGGCGCAGCCGATGGCTCCCCGAGAATTCCTCGGTGCCGGCACGGAGCAAAATCGGAAAGCGAACCGTCAACACTACTCCCGAAGTCCCATCTGGGTCGCCAGAAAACTGTTGCCCGTAAAGAAACACATAACTACGAAAGCAGTTATATGCGGTGCTTTATTCGGGGCCCGGGGTCTCAGGGACTCATGTCCAAAGCTGAGAATCCCAAATCCCCGTTTAACTTGGTTAATATTTATAGTGTTCGGTTACGTAACATAATCAACAGAATTGCTAAGCTACATGATTGTTTCCCATTTATAGTTTCTTCAGTTACTGTTGCCAAGATTTGCTTATCATTTACCTAGTTCATCAGATTGTGCTGTACCTAGTTCATCAGATTGTACTGTACCCACTTCATCAGACTGTACTGTACCCACTTCATCAGACTGTACTGTACCCAACACCTGCAATTATACCTTCATCTTGTCTACCAAGTATAACCTATTCTAATCAATATAATGTAACAATTCCCCCCTTTGAAAATACTTCAAGTCTTCCAGACTGCAAGGATTTTCATCATCAGTTCCGCAGATTTCCATATTCTTTGGACCGTCTCAAACTGGTGATTGTAGCTGCAATGAATTATTTCCAATGTCTTCATATCTCGGGGGAAGTTCATGATTCTTCCTGGTAACAGCTTTTAAAATTTTCCCCAAGTGTTGCCGTTCCTTATTAACAATATTTTGAATCAAACGCAACACTCCCATAATAGCTAACATAATAATTATAATTATTATACACCATTGAATTAAAGATGCTACCCAACCAGAGATGTTCAATCCAAATGACTTTGCTAAAGCAGCAACCCAATTATGGGTACTTTCTTCTCTTTCTTCCTCAGTTGCATGTTCAATTTGCGTTAGCTGAGACAAATCACGTTCTACCGCGGCTGTAACATTCGGAATATGTACACAACAATGATCAATCTTATCTCGTAAATAACCACATACTCCATGTTCTTTTAGCAACAGCATATCTAATGCCATTCTATTTTGCAGGGTCATTTTTGTGGTTGCCTGTAATTGTAAGTTTATTTCCTTAAATCCTTCTTTAGTCACTCTTGCTAGCCTTTCCGTTTGTCCTAACAACCGGTACAACATTTCTCTATTCCGATAAGCACTAATTGGAGCAAACAATGATTCTAAAGCCCAACCTAACTTCACACCGGATGATGGTTCTTGCCAATCATCATCATCCTTTATTTCTCTCTTCATTATCCATAAATTTTCTAATCTACCCTTAAATGGCGCTTTCTTCCAAATTGGGCAGAGAGTTGGTAACCCTAAAGTTATTTCAGTCACCAACCCATCCAAGGGGAGGTGAGTCGTCCATTGTCCATCACTTGTAACCCAAACTAAATTTCCTGTGCTCCTGATCGTAGTTCTACAATCTATTCCCACTCCGAATTGTATTACAGGTTCACTCATGGAGTATTTAATTCCTCTACAGGCACAACCTGTCCTTAATGCAAGCACCACAGGTGGAAAGGTAACTTCACTTTCGGGGTGTCACAAGTGTATACTTTTGTACAGTTCTAGACTGGGTGTTTTTCAGCTAACTTTCTTTTGCATTAGATTTTCTTGTGTTTCCTGTTGTGGCGCCTGGATTATTTGTATTGGTTGCATTTCGTCTTTTTCCAAATCTTTTAACTCTCTCCTGGCTCTGTTTCTTTTCTGCATAGGTTCTGATTTTGCAGTAACCTCTAATGCCCTTTTTCCATAATCAAAACTCTCTTTAATCCAAACAATACAGGTGTAGTTTCCTACATCTGTCTTACTTACATTTCGCAATGATAAAATCATAGTACCCCTTCGTGTATCACTATCCCATCGGATTGTAAACCCAGTTGACAATTTGGACTCATTCTTCTGCCAATAGCAACTAATGTCTTGGATTGAACTTCTCATATCTCCAACAAAATCACAAGTCAAATTTACATCCATTCGTTCTTCTATATGTACAGTAGCATATGTATGTATTATTTGAGCGAAACCATTACTTAATCCTACCCAGCATAGTATTACCAAGATGTAAATCTCAGTTTTGTAGGAGTGATCATTTTTACCCCCCATTGTGATGGTACCTTCTTCACTCTGGTATAATGAATCCAATTATCAATTCCTGCTACTTTCACAGCGGTAAATGTTATCAATAGCACCAAATAAAGTCCATGCCACTGTTCCTTTAAAGGCTCCGTTTGCCAATTTCGAACATACGCTTGGTCTCCTGGTTGATTCTCCAACGGCAAAGGGCGATTCCAGATGATCGCGGCACGTAAGGCTGTGAGTAATCTGCTTAAAGAAATTATATAACTATAAACATCTTGATCTCCTTGGAGGTGTAAATCTGCACTTCCCATTCCCTTCGTTGGTGCAGTATATGGCTTACCGTACAGAATTTCATAGGGACTTACAGACAACCCTTCTCTAGGTTTTATACGAATTCTCAATAAAGCAAGGGGCAATGCCTGTGGCCATTGGATTTGAGCTTCCTGGCATATCTTTTTAATTTGTCCTTTTAATGTTTGATTCATCCTTTCTACCTTTCCACTAGATTGTGGCCTCCACGGTGTATGTAAATCCCAGCTAATTCCAAGCATTTCACTAATTTCCTGTACTATTTTAGCTATAAAGTGTGGGCCTCGATCTGAAGAAATTCCTAAAGGTACCCCAAATCTAGGTATGATCTCTTTTAACAAAGTTTTTACTACTTCTCTAGCTTGATTCGTTCTACAGGGAAATGCTTCTAGCCACCCTGAAAAGGTACATACGTATACCAATAAATACTGAAACCCTTTTGATTTAGGTAATTCTGCAAAATCCACTTGCCAATAGTCACCTGGTTCTATTCCCACTTTCAAAGTTCCCATTTGAATTTGTTTTCGTATTACCGGATTATTCTTTAAACATACTGGACACTTCGCATTCACCCCTTTTGCTATTGTTAACATTTGTGCAGATACAATGCTCCGCTTTAAAAACTGCACCAATGCTTCTGCTCCCCAATGGCATTTATTATGTTCAGTTTGTATTATTCGTTTCATAATTGTAGCAGGCACTACTACTTGTCCATTACCTGTTACATACCATCCATGTGAATTCTTCTGTGCCTTTACCAAATCGGCTAATTTTTCATCTTCTTGGGTATAAAAGGGATTTACAGAGAGATGAGCAGTAATCGGGCTTACCTTAGTAGGTATTAGAGCTAATTCAGTCCATACTTGCCGTGCAGCAATTTTGGCTGCCTGGTCTGCCTTCATGTTTCCTTGTGCCACATCGCTGCCATCCCTCTGATGTCCTCGACAATGCATTACAGCCACTTGCTGAGGTAGTACCACAGCCTCTAATAACTGTAAGATCTCGGTTCGATATTTAATAATACTACCTTGAGCCGTCAACAATCCTCTTTCCTTCCATAAAGCTCCATGTATATGTATTATTCCAAAAGCGTATTTAGAATCTGTCCAAATATTCACTCTCTTATCCGTACTCGGTATTAAAGCCCGAATTAGAGCGACCAGTTCTGCCTTTTGCGCTGACGTTCCTGGCATTAATGCCTTTGCTTCAATTACTTCAAGCTTAGTAACCACAGCATATCCAGAATATCGTGTTCCATTCTCAACAAAGCTGCTACCGTCTGTAAATAATGTCCAGTCAGGATTTACAAGGGGAATATCTTTCAGATCTACCCTACTGGCGTAAGTTTGTTCGATCACCTCAATACAATCATGTTCCAGCTCGCCTTCCTCTATTTTGCTACCTAAAAATTCAGCGGGATTCAAACATGTTGTTATCTTTAAAAATATATCATCCTGTTCTCTCAATATTGCCTGATATTTCAACATTCTACCGGATGACAACCAATGACCCCCCTTTTGTTCCAAAACTGCAATCACCATGTGGGGCACAAATACTTCCATTTTTGTTCCCAATGTCAATTTTCTAGCTTCTTGGACTAACATTACAGTAGCAGCCACTGCTCGGAGGCAAGAAGGCCATCCGGCACTTACCATATCCAACTGCTTGGAAAAATAGCCCACCGGTCTCTTCCATGATCCAATTCGTTGAGTTAAAACTCCAAGCGCTAGTCGTTGCCGCTCATGTACAAAGAGTTGAAATGTTTTTGTCAAATCAGGCAATCCTAATGCTGGGGCTTCTTGCAGAGCCTGTTTTAAGTCTTGAAAAGCCCTTTTACACTCTAAACTCCAAACTAATTGTGGCTCTTTTAAAGCTGCATACAGTGGTTTGGCTAACAGTCCATAATTCAAAATCCAGAGTCTGCACCACCCTGTCATTCCTAGAAAAGTTCGTAACTCGTGCAAATTTCTAGGTTCAGGGATGGCACAAATCGCTTGTATTCTATTCACCCCCAACCGTCTTTGTCCTTGGGAAATTTCACATCCCAGATATATCACTTTTTCCCGGGCAATTTGGGCTTTTTCCTTAGAAACTCGATAACCGCTCTGTCCCAGTAAATTTAATCACGCAACTGTAACAGTAATGCAGTTTTCATACCTTTCTGTCGCCACGAAAATGTCATCCACATATTGCAACAATAAGTATGCTTTTGATGGTAATTGAAAATATCCTTGCTCCTTCCAATCCTCCAGTTCTCGTGCCAGCTGATTCCCAAATATTGTAGGACTGTTTTTGAAGCCTTGTGGTAACCTGGTCCAGGTCAGCTGTCGTTTTCGTCCTGTATCCGGATTTTCCCATTCAAACGCAAATAATTTCCTACTTTGTAATGCCAATGGGATGCAGAAGAAAGCATCTTTTAAATCAATTACAGAAAAGTATCTAAATTGTTCTGCCACAGATGTTAACAATGTATAAGGATTTGCTACTACTGGATGTATATCTTTAACTATTTCGTTTACAGCTCTTAAATCTTGAACTAACCTATAATCTCCGTTAGGTTTTCTTATAGGAAATATCGGTGTATTATATTCAGATTCACATTCTTCTAACACATTGTGCATCAAAAATTTTGCAATTAATGGTGCTACCCCTTTCCTAGCTTCTAACTGTATAGGATATTGTCTAACTCTTACCGGTTGGACACCTTCTTTCAATTCTACTATGACAGGTTTTGCTGCTTTCGCTAATCCCGGTACTTGTGTCTCCCATACCCATGGTACTACAGCGTTTTCTACCTCTATTGGTATTGTTGTATTAGCTATTTCTTTTACTATAAATATTCTAGCTATTTCTTCCTCAGGTATCTGCAACTTAGCTTTTCCATTTTCAAATATTATTTTAGCATTAAATCTTGACAATAAATCTCGTCCTAACAAAGATGTAGGACAATCCGGTACATAGAGAAATTCATGATCTAATTCTTTACCCCTAAAATTTAGATGCAATGGCCGCAGAAAGGGCCGTTGCTCTGTTTTTCCTGTAGCTCCTACCACAGTTATCATCGTATCTCCTATCTTTCCTAAACAAGTATTTAAAACAGAATAAGTTGCCCCAGTATCTACCAATAATTGTTTCTCTTCCCCATCAATTTCTGTTGTCACTTTTAATCCATCACTTAGTCAGCTACTATGTTGCCCCAAATGTCCTAACATCATTGTTTCTGCCATTGGTGTTCCTCCTACTGAAGTCTGCTGGGCCAAATTCATTTTCACTGGGCACTCATTTTTCCAATGTCCCTGTTGTCTGCAAAACGCACACTGATTTATCCCTAGCTGATTTTGAGGTATTCCCCGCATGCCTCCTACCCTGTATCCTCCTCGACCTCGTCCTCTACTTCTGCCTCTTATTCCTTGATTTACTCGTTGTAACATTGCTAATAATCCTGCCTGATTTCTCTTTGTGGTTTTTTTTTTTTTTTTTTTCCCCTATTATTGTACACTTTCCAGCTGATTGCTTCCAAATTACTAAATCTCCTGGGGAAAAAGGAACTTTCCCATATACTTTATCAGTCCCCGAAATTGCCTCTCGTAAAGGGGCTAATAATACTTTACTGTTTTGCTCTTGTTCCTTCCTCCCTTGTCTTGTTCTCTGTGCAATTGGGGTTCGTTGCGCTTGTCTTGGGCATGATGAATGCCCTGGCGAACCCTTCGGTGTTAACTTAATCTGGATCGCTCCAGTATTAATTGATTCTGACGGTTTTACCGCCTTAATACTATCAGTATCACTATCGTCCCCTGCATCTATATCGGACATCACAGGGGCCGTCGGTGATGCTAAAAGTGATACCTCCTCTGGCTCTCTTATTGAATTTTGTATTGCCAAACAAGTCATACACTTCTTATTACCTACACATCCTTCACATTTTGTTTTATCTTTTTTTCGGGATGTACCAACAACATTCCACATTCTCTCTGCATATCTGGATGATTACGTATATCATAAAATAGATCAACATATGGTACTTCATCCCATTTTTCAAGTTCTTAACAATATCTCATTAATGGACCTATAACACCCGGATCTAAACTTCCGTGTTCAGGCCACCGGGGTCCATCATACTCATATGTGGCCACCAATTCGTACAATAATCTATAAATCGACTTTTACTCATACTCTGAAAATATCCCGCACTTTTCCAATGCTTTAATAAACATCCTAACGGAGAATTATCCGGTATTACCATGGTCTTACACACTCACTCCACACACACACACACTAAACTACGGGGTAGAAAACGGAAAGATAGCCTCTGATGGGAAACAAAAGACCAAACCAAACTCACGAGACAGCCACGTATGTCCGTGAGTGCTGGACCTGCGGGGCTTTCGCTCCGTCTGACGGCCAGCGCCTAGGCTTCCACAGACCAGACCTCGAGCTCGTTAGCCCAACCTTGCGTGAATCGCCGTCACGTCTTATTAGGCAGGCACCCAACCAAATATTACAATAAAGCACCTTCGGGCTTACCACTTTGGGACGTCAGCAGCAGCGCAGAGCGGGCGCAGCCGATGGCTCCCCGAGAATTCCTCGGTGCCGGCACGGAGCAAAATCGGAAAGCGAACCGTCAACACTACTCCCGAAGTCCCATCTGGGTCGCCAGAAAACTGTTGCCCGTAAAGAAACACATAACTACGAAAGCAGTTATATGCGGTGCTTTATTCGGGGCCCGGGGTCTCAGGGACTCATGTCCAAAGCTGAGAATCCCAAATCCCCGTTTAACTTGGTTAATATTTATAGTGTTCGGTTACGTAACATAATCAACAGAATTGCTAAGCTACATGATTGTTTCCCATTTATAGTTTCTTCAGTTACTGTTGCCAAGATTTGCTTATCATTTACCTAGTTCATCAGATTGTGCTGTACCTAGTTCATCAGATTGTACTGTACCCACTTCATCAGACTGTACTGTACCCACTTCATCAGACTGTACTGTACCCAACACCTGCAATTATACCTTCATCTTGTCTACCAAGTATAACCTATTCTAATCAATATAATGTAACAATTCCCCCCTTTGAAAATACTTCAAGTCTTCCAGACTGCAAGGATTTTCATCATCAGTTCCGCAGATTTCCATATTCTTTGGACCGTCTCAAACTGGTGATTGTAGCTGCAATGAATTATTTCCAATGTCTTCATATCTCGGGGGAAGTTCATGATTCTTCCTGGTAACAGCTTTTAAAATTTTCCCCAAGTGTTGCCGTTCCTTATTAACAATATTTTGAATCAAACGCAACACTCCCATAATAGCTAACATAATAATTATAATTATTATACACCATTGAATTAAAGATGCTACCCAACCAGAGATGTTCAATCCAAATGACTTTGCTAAAGCAGCAACCCAATTATGGGTACTTTCTTCTCTTTCTTCCTCAGTTGCATGTTCAATTTGCGTTAGCTGAGACAAATCACGTTCTACCGCGGCTGTAACATTCGGAATATGTACACAACAATGATCAATCTTATCTCGTAAATAACCACATACTCCATGTTCTTTTAGCAACAGCATATCTAATGCCATTCTATTTTGCAGGGTCATTTTTGTGGTTGCCTGTAATTGTAAGTTTATTTCCTTAAATCCTTCTTTAGTCACTCTTGCTAGCCTTTCCGTTTGTCCTAACAACCGGTACAACATTTCTCTATTCCGATAAGCACTAATTGGAGCAAACAATGATTCTAAAGCCCAACCTAACTTCACACCGGATGATGGTTCTTGCCAATCATCATCATCCTTTATTTCTCTCTTCATTATCCATAAATTTTCTAATCTACCCTTAAATGGCGCTTTCTTCCAAATTGGGCAGAGAGTTGGTAACCCTAAAGTTATTTCAGTCACCAACCCATCCAAGGGGAGGTGAGTCGTCCATTGTCCATCACTTGTAACCCAAACTAAATTTCCTGTGCTCCTGATCGTAGTTCTACAATCTATTCCCACTCCGAATTGTATTACAGGTTCACTCATGGAGTATTTAATTCCTCTACAGGCACAACCTGTCCTTAATGCAAGCACCACAGGTGGAAAGGTAACTTCACTTTCGGGGTGTCACAAGTGTATACTTTTGTACAGTTCTAGACTGGGTGTTTTTCAGCTAACTTTCTTTTGCATTAGATTTTCTTGTGTTTCCTGTTGTGGCGCCTGGATTATTTGTATTGGTTGCATTTCGTCTTTTTCCAAATCTTTTAACTCTCTCCTGGCTCTGTTTCTTTTCTGCATAGGTTCTGATTTTGCAGTAACCTCTAATGCCCTTTTTCCATAATCAAAACTCTCTTTAATCCAAACAATACAGGTGTAGTTTCCTACATCTGTCTTACTTACATTTCGCAATGATAAAATCATAGTACCCCTTCGTGTATCACTATCCCATCGGATTGTAAACCCAGTTGACAATTTGGACTCATTCTTCTGCCAATAGCAACTAATGTCTTGGATTGAACTTCTCATATCTCCAACAAAATCACAAGTCAAATTTACATCCATTCGTTCTTCTATATGTACAGTAGCATATGTATGTATTATTTGAGCGAAACCATTACTTAATCCTACCCAGCATAGTATTACCAAGATGTAAATCTCAGTTTTGTAGGAGTGATCATTTTTACCCCCCATTGTGATGGTACCTTCTTCACTCTGGTATAATGAATCCAATTATCAATTCCTGCTACTTTCACAGCGGTAAATGTTATCAATAGCACCAAATAAAGTCCATGCCACTGTTCCTTTAAAGGCTCCGTTTGCCAATTTCGAACATACGCTTGGTCTCCTGGTTGATTCTCCAACGGCAAAGGGCGATTCCAGATGATCGCGGCACGTAAGGCTGTGAGTAATCTGCTTAAAGAAATTATATAACTATAAACATCTTGATCTCCTTGGAGGTGTAAATCTGCACTTCCCATTCCCTTCGTTGGTGCAGTATATGGCTTACCGTACAGAATTTCATAGGGACTTACAGACAACCCTTCTCTAGGTTTTATACGAATTCTCAATAAAGCAAGGGGCAATGCCTGTGGCCATTGGATTTGAGCTTCCTGGCATATCTTTTTAATTTGTCCTTTTAATGTTTGATTCATCCTTTCTACCTTTCCACTAGATTGTGGCCTCCACGGTGTATGTAAATCCCAGCTAATTCCAAGCATTTCACTAATTTCCTGTACTATTTTAGCTATAAAGTGTGGGCCTCGATCTGAAGAAATTCCTAAAGGTACCCCAAATCTAGGTATGATCTCTTTTAACAAAGTTTTTACTACTTCTCTAGCTTGATTCGTTCTACAGGGAAATGCTTCTAGCCACCCTGAAAAGGTACATACGTATACCAATAAATACTGAAACCCTTTTGATTTAGGTAATTCTGCAAAATCCACTTGCCAATAGTCACCTGGTTCTATTCCCACTTTCAAAGTTCCCATTTGAATTTGTTTTCGTATTACCGGATTATTCTTTAAACATACTGGACACTTCGCATTCACCCCTTTTGCTATTGTTAACATTTGTGCAGATACAATGCTCCGCTTTAAAAACTGCACCAATGCTTCTGCTCCCCAATGGCATTTATTATGTTCAGTTTGTATTATTCGTTTCATAATTGTAGCAGGCACTACTACTTGTCCATTACCTGTTACATACCATCCATGTGAATTCTTCTGTGCCTTTACCAAATCGGCTAATTTTTCATCTTCTTGGGTATAAAAGGGATTTACAGAGAGATGAGCAGTAATCGGGCTTACCTTAGTAGGTATTAGAGCTAATTCAGTCCATACTTGCCGTGCAGCAATTTTGGCTGCCTGGTCTGCCTTCATGTTTCCTTGTGCCACATCGCTGCCATCCCTCTGATGTCCTCGACAATGCATTACAGCCACTTGCTGAGGTAGTACCACAGCCTCTAATAACTGTAAGATCTCGGTTCGATATTTAATAATACTACCTTGAGCCGTCAACAATCCTCTTTCCTTCCATAAAGCTCCATGTATATGTATTATTCCAAAAGCGTATTTAGAATCTGTCCAAATATTCACTCTCTTATCCGTACTCGGTATTAAAGCCCGAATTAGAGCGACCAGTTCTGCCTTTTGCGCTGACGTTCCTGGCATTAATGCCTTTGCTTCAATTACTTCAAGCTTAGTAACCACAGCATATCCAGAATATCGTGTTCCATTCTCAACAAAGCTGCTACCGTCTGTAAATAATGTCCAGTCAGGATTTACAAGGGGAATATCTTTCAGATCTACCCTACTGGCGTAAGTTTGTTCGATCACCTCAATACAATCATGTTCCAGCTCGCCTTCCTCTATTTTGCTACCTAAAAATTCAGCGGGATTCAAACATGTTGTTATCTTTAAAAATATACCATCCTGTTCTCTCAATATTGCCTGATATTTCAACATTCTACTGGATGACAACCAATGACCCCCCTTTTGTTCCAAAACTGCAATCACCATGTGGGGCACAAATACTTCCATTTTTGTTCCCAATGTCAATTTTCTAGCTTCTTGGACTAACGTTACAGTAGCAGCCACTGCTCGGAGGCAAGAAGGCCATCCGGCACTTACCATATCCAACTGCTTGGAAAAATAGCCCACCGGTCTCTTCCATGATCCAATTCGTTGAGTTAAAACTCCAAGCGCTAGTCGTTGCCGCTCATGTACAAAGAGTTGAAATGTTTTTGTCAAATCAGGCAATCCTAATGCTGGGGCTTCTTGCAGAGCCTGTTTTAAGTCTTGAAAAGCCCTTTTACACTCTAAACTCCAAACTAATTGTGGCTCTTTTAAAGCTGCATACAGTGGTTTGGCTAACAGTCCGTAATTCAAAATCCAGAGTCTGCACCACCCTGTCATTCCTAGAAAAGTTCGTAACTCGTGCAAATTTCTAGGTTCAGGGATGGCACAAATCGCTTGTATTCTATTCACCCCCAACCGTCTTTGTCCTTGGGAAATTTCACATCCCAGATATATCACTTTTTCCCGGGCAATTTGGGCTTTTTCCTTAGAAACTCGATAACCGCTCTGTCCCAGTAAATTTAATCACGCAACTGTAACAGTAATGCAGTTTTCATACCTTTCTGTCGCCACGAAAATGTCATCCACATATTGCAACAATAAGTATGCTTTTGATGGTAATTGAAAATATCCTTGCTCCTTCCAATCCTCCAGTTCTCGTGCCAGCTGATTCCCAAACATTGTAGGACTGTTTTTGAAGCCTTGTGGTAACCTGGTCCAGGTCAGCTGTCGTTTTCGTCCTGTATCCGGATTTTCCCATTCAAACGCAAATAATTTCCTACTTTGTAATGCCAATGGGATGCAGAAGAAAGCATCTTTTAAATCAATTACAGAAAAGTATCTAAATTGTTCTGCCACAGATGTTAACAATGTATAAGGATTTGCTACTACTGGATGTATATCTTTAACTATTTCGTTTACAGCTCTTAAATCTTGAACTAACCTATAATCTCCGTTAGGTTTTCTTATAGGAAATATCGGTGTATTATATTCAGATTCACATTCTTCTAACACATTGTGCATCAAAAATTTTGCAATTAATGGTGCTACCCCTTTCCTAGCTTCTAACTGTATAGGATATTGTCTAACTCTTACCGGTTGGACACCTTCTTTCAATTCTACTATGACAGGTTTTGCTGCTTTCGCTAATCCCGGTACTTGTGTCTCCCATACCCATGGTACTACAGCGTTTTCTACCTCTATTGGTATTGTTGTATTAGCTATTTCTTTTACTATAAATATTCTAGCTATTTCTTCCTCAGGTATCTGCAACTTAGCTTTTCCATTTTCAAATATTATTTTAGCATTAAATCTTGACAATAAATCTCGTCCTAACAAAGATGTAGGACAATCCGGTACATAGAGAAATTCATGATCTAATTCTTTACCCCTAAAATTTAGATGCAATGGCCGCAGAAAGGGCCGTTGCTCTGTTTTTCCTGTAGCTCCTACCACAGTTATCATCGTATCTCCTATCTTTCCTAAACAAGTATTTAAAACAGAATAAGTTGCCCCAGTATCTACCAATAATTGTTTCTCTTCCCCATCAATTTCTGTTGTCACTTTTAATCCATCACTTAGTCAGCTACTATGTTGCCCCAAATGTCCTAACATCATTGTTTCTGCCATTGGTGTTCCTCCTACTGAAGTCTGCTGGGCCAAATTCATTTTCACTGGGCACTCATTTTTCCAATGTCCCTGTTGTCTGCAAAACGCACACTGATTTATCCCTAGCTGATTTTGAGGTATTCCCCGCATGCCTCCTACCCTGTATCCTCCTCGACCTCGTCCTCTACTTCTGCCTCTTATTCCTTGATTTACTCGTTGTAACATTGCTAATAATCCTGCCTGATTTCTCTTTGTGGTTTTTTTTTTTTTTTTTTTTCCCTATTATTGTACACTTTCCAGCTGATTGCTTCCAAATTACTAAATCTCCTGGGGAAAAAGGAACTTTCCCATATACTTTATCAGTCCCCGAAATTGCCTCTCGTAAAGGGGCTAATAATACTTTACTGTTTTGCTCTTGTTCCTTCCTCCCTTGTCTTGTTCTCTGTGCAATTGGGGTTCGTTGCGCTTGTCTTGGGCATGATGAATGCCCTGGCGAACCCTTCGGTGTTAACTTAATCTGGATCGCTCCAGTATTAATTGATTCTGACGGTTTTACCGCCTTAATACTATCAGTATCACTATCGTCCCCTGCATCTATATCGGACATCACAGGGGCCGTCGGTGATGCTAAAAGTGATACCTCCTCTGGCTCTCTTATTGAATTTTGTATTGCCAAACAAGTCATACACTTCTTATTACCTACACATCCTTCACATTTTGTTTTATCTTTTTTTCGGGATGTACCAACAACATTCCACATTCTCTCTGCATATCTGGATGATTACGTATATCATAAAATAGATCAACATATGGTACTTCATCCCATTTTTCAAGTTCTTAACAATATCTCATTAATGGACCTATAACACCCGGATCTAAACTTCCGTGTTCAGGCCACCGGGGTCCATCATACTCATATGTGGCCACCAATTCGTACAATAATCTATAAATCGACTTTTACTCATACTCTGAAAATATCCCGCACTTTTCCAATGCTTTAATAAACATCCTAACGGAGAATTATCCGGTATTACCATGGTCTTACACACTCACTCCACACACACACACACACACTAAATCTACGGGGTAGAAAACGGAAAGATAGCCTCTGATGGGAAACAAAAGACCAAACCAAACTCACGAGACAGCCACGTATGTCCGTGAGTGCTGGACCTGCGGGGCTTTCGCTCCGTCTGACGGCCAGCGCCTAGGCTTCCACAGACCAGACCTCGAGCTCGTTAGCCCAACCTTGCGTGAATCGCCGTCACGTCTTATTAGGCAGGCACCCGACCAAATATTACAATAAAGCACCTTCGGGCTTACCACTTTGGGACGTCAGCAGCAGCGCAGAGCGGGCGCAGCCGATGGCTCCCCGAGAATTCCTCGGTGCCGGCACGGAGCAAAATCGGAAAGCGAACCGTCAACACTACTCCCGAAGTCCCATCTGGGTCGCCAGAAAACTGTTGCCCGTAAAGAAACACATAACTACGAAAGCAGTTATATGCGGTGCTTTATTCGGGGCCCGGGGTCTCAGGGACTCATGTCCAAAGCTGAGAATCCCAAATCCCCGTTTAACTTGGTTAATATTTATAGTGTTCGGTTACGTAACATAATCAACAGAATTGCTAAGCTACATGATTGTTTCCCATTTATAGTTTCTTCAGTTACTGTTGCCAAGATTTGCTTATCATTTACCTAGTTCATCAGATTGTGCTGTACCTAGTTCATCAGATTGTACTGTACCCACTTCATCAGACTGTACTGTACCCACTTCATCAGACTGTACTGTACCCAACACCTGCAATTATACCTTCATCTTGTCTACCAAGTATAACCTATTCTAATCAATATAATGTAACAATTCCCCCCTTTGAAAATACTTCAAGTCTTCCAGACTGCAAGGATTTTCATCATCAGTTCCGCAGATTTCCATATTCTTTGGACCGTCTCAAACTGGTGATTGTAGCTGCAATGAATTATTTCCAATGTCTTCATATCTCGGGGGAAGTTCATGATTCTTCCTGGTAACAGCTTTTAAAATTTTCCCCAAGTGTTGCCGTTCCTTATTAACAATATTTTGAATCAAACGCAACACTCCCATAATAGCTAACATAATAATTATAATTATTATACACCATTGAATTAAAGATGCTACCCAACCAGAGATGTTCAATCCAAATGACTTTGCTAAAGCAGCAACCCAATTATGGGTACTTTCTTCTCTTTCTTCCTCAGTTGCATGTTCAATTTGCGTTAGCTGAGACAAATCACGTTCTACCGCGGCTGTAACATTCGGAATATGTACACAACAATGATCAATCTTATCTCGTAAATAACCACATACTCCATGTTCTTTTAGCAACAGCATATCTAATGCCATTCTATTTTGCAGGGTCATTTTTGTGGTTGCCTGTAATTGTAAGTTTATTTCCTTAAATCCTTCTTTAGTCACTCTTGCTAGCCTTTCCGTTTGTCCTAACAACCGGTACAACATTTCTCTATTCCGATAAGCACTAATTGGAGCAAACAATGATTCTAAAGCCCAACCTAACTTCACACCGGATGATGGTTCTTGCCAATCATCATCATCCTTTATTTCTCTCTTCATTATCCATAAATTTTCTAATCTACCCTTAAATGGCGCTTTCTTCCAAATTGGGCAGAGAGTTGGTAACCCTAAAGTTATTTCAGTCACCAACCCATCCAAGGGGAGGTGAGTCGTCCATTGTCCATCACTTGTAACCCAAACTAAATTTCCTGTGCTCCTGATCGTAGTTCTACAATCTATTCCCACTCCGAATTGTATTACAGGTTCACTCATGGAGTATTTAATTCCTCTACAGGCACAACCTGTCCTTAATGCAAGCACCACAGGTGGAAAGGTAACTTCACTTTCGGGGTGTCACAAGTGTATACTTTTGTACAGTTCTAGACTGGGTGTTTTTCAGCTAACTTTCTTTTGCATTAGATTTTCTTGTGTTTCCTGTTGTGGCGCCTGGATTATTTGTATTGGTTGCATTTCGTCTTTTTCCAAATCTTTTAACTCTCTCCTGGCTCTGTTTCTTTTCTGCATAGGTTCTGATTTTGCAGTAACCTCTAATGCCCTTTTTCCATAATCAAAACTCTCTTTAATCCAAACAATACAGGTGTAGTTTCCTACATCTGTCTTACTTACATTTCGCAATGATAAAATCATAGTACCCCTTCGTGTATCACTATCCCATCGGATTGTAAACCCAGTTGACAATTTGGACTCATTCTTCTGCCAATAGCAACTAATGTCTTGGATTGAACTTCTCATATCTCCAACAAAATCACAAGTCAAATTTACATCCATTCGTTCTTCTATATGTACAGTAGCATATGTATGTATTATTTGAGCGAAACCATTACTTAATCCTACCCAGCATAGTATTACCAAGATGTAAATCTCAGTTTTGTAGGAGTGATCATTTTTACCCCCCATTGTGATGGTACCTTCTTCACTCTGGTATAATGAATCCAATTATCAATTCCTGCTACTTTCACAGCGGTAAATGTTATCAATAGCACCAAATAAAGTCCATGCCACTGTTCCTTTAAAGGCTCCGTTTGCCAATTTCGAACATACGCTTGGTCTCCTGGTTGATTCTCCAACGGCAAAGGGCGATTCCAGATGATCGCGGCACGTAAGGCTGTGAGTAATCTGCTTAAAGAAATTATATAACTATAAACATCTTGATCTCCTTGGAGGTGTAAATCTGCACTTCCCATTCCCTTCGTTGGTGCAGTATATGGCTTACCGTACAGAATTTCATAGGGACTTACAGACAACCCTTCTCTAGGTTTTATACGAATTCTCAATAAAGCAAGGGGCAATGCCTGTGGCCATTGGATTTGAGCTTCCTGGCATATCTTTTTAATTTGTCCTTTTAATGTTTGATTCATCCTTTCTACCTTTCCACTAGATTGTGGCCTCCACGGTGTATGTAAATCCCAGCTAATTCCAAGCATTTCACTAATTTCCTGTACTATTTTAGCTATAAAGTGTGGGCCTCGATCTGAAGAAATTCCTAAAG
Source organism: Apteryx mantelli (assembly GCF_036417845.1). Lineage (NCBI taxonomy): Eukaryota > Metazoa > Chordata > Aves > Apterygiformes > Apterygidae > Apteryx > Apteryx mantelli. Next base: position 36,591 of record NW_027118503.1, on the reverse strand, counting down.
GTACCCCAAATCTAGGTATGATCTCTTTTAACAAAGTTTTTACTACTTCTCTAGCTTGATTCGTTCTACAGGGAAATGCTTCTAGCCACCCTGAAAAGGTACATACGTATACCAATAAATACTGAAACCCTTTTGATTTAGGTAATTCTGCAAAATCCACTTGCCAATAGTCACCTGGTTCTATTCCCACTTTCAAAGTTCCCATTTGAATTTGTTTTCGTATTACCGGATTATTCTTTAAACATACTGGACACTTCGCATTCACCCCTTTTGCTATTGTTAACATTTGTGCAGATACAATGCTCCGCTTTAAAAACTGCACCAATGCTTCTGCTCCCCAATGGCATTTATTATGTTCAGTTTGTATTATTCGTTTCATAATTGTAGCAGGCACTACTACTTGTCCATTACCTGTTACATACCATCCATGTGAATTCTTCTGTGCCTTTACCAAATCGGCTAATTTTTCATCTTCTTGGGTATAAAAGGGATTTACAGAGAGATGAGCAGTAATCGGGCTTACCTTAGTAGGTATTAGAGCTAATTCAGTCCATACTTGCCGTGCAGCAATTTTGGCTGCCTGGTCTGCCTTCATGTTTCCTTGTGCCACATCGCTGTCATCCCTCTGATGTCCTCGACAATGCATTACAGCCACTTGCTGAGGTAGTACCACAGCCTCTAATAACTGTAAGATCTCGGTTCGATATTTAATAATACTACCTTGAGCCGTCAACAATCCTCTTTCCTTCCATAAAGCTCCATGTATATGTATTATTCCAAAAGCGTATTTAGAATCTGTCCAAATATTCACTCTCTTATCCGTACTCAGTATTAAAGCCCGAATTAGAGCGACCAGTTCTGCCTTTTGCGCTGACGTTCCTGGCATTAATGCCTTTGCTTCAATTACTTCAAGCTTAGTAACCACAGCATATCCAGAATATCGTGTTCCATTCTCAACAAAGCTGCTACCGTCTGTAAATAATGTCCAGTCAGGATTTACAAGGGGAATATCTTTCAGATCTACCCTACTGGCGTAAGTTTGTTCGATCACCTCAATACAATCATGTTCCAGCTCGCCTTCCTCTATTTTGCTACCTAAAAATTCAGCGGGATTCAAACATGTTGTTATCTTTAAAAATATATCATCCTGTTCTCTCAATATTGCCTGATATTTCAACATTCTACCGGATGACAACCAATGACCCCCCTTTTGTTCCAAAACTGCAATCACCATGTGGGGCACAAATACTTCCATTTTTGTTCCCAATGTCAATTTTCTAGCTTCTTGGACTAACATTACAGTAGCAGCCACTGCTCGGAGGCAAGAAGGCCATCCGGCACTTACCATATCCAACTGCTTGGAAAAATAGCCCACCGGTCTCTTCCATGATCCAATTCGTTGAGTTAAAACTCCAAGCGCTAGTCGTTGCCGCTCATGTACAAAGAGTTGAAATGTTTTTGTCAAATCAGGCAATCCTAATGCTGGGGCTTCTTGCAGAGCCTGTTTTAAGTCTTGAAAAGCCCTTTTACACTCTAAACTCCAAACTAATTGTGGCTCTTTTAAAGCTGCATACAGTGGTTTGGCTAACAGTCCATAATTCAAAATCCAGAGTCTGCACCACCCTGTCATTCCTAGAAAAGTTCGTAACTCGTGCAAATTTCTAGGTTCAGGGATGGCACAAATCGCTTGTATTCTATTCACCCCCAACCGTCTTTGTCCTTGGGAAATTTCACATCCCAGATATATCACTTTTTCCCGGGCAATTTGGGCTTTTTCCTTAGAAACTCGATAACCGCTCTGTCCCAGTAAATTTAATCACGCAACTGTAACAGTAATGCAGTTTTCATACCTTTCTGTCGCCACGAAAATGTCATCCACATATTGCAACAATAAGTATGCTTTTGATGGTAATTGAAAATATCCTTGCTCCTTCCAATCCTCCAGTTCTCGTGCCAGCTGATTCCCAAATATTGTAGGACTGTTTTTGAAGCCTTGTGGTAACCTGGTCCAGGTCAGCTGTCGTTTTCGTCCTGTATCCGGATTTTCCCATTCAAACGCAAATAATTTCCTACTTTGTAATGCCAATGGGATGCAGAAGAAAGCATCTTTTAAATCAATTACAGAAAAGTATCTAAATTGTTCTGCCACAGATGTTAACAATGTATAAGGATTTGCTACTACTGGATGTATATCTTTAACTATTTCGTTTACAGCTCTTAAATCTTGAACTAACCTATAATCTCCGTTAGGTTTTCTTATAGGAAATATCGGTGTATTATATTCAGATTCACATTCTTCTAACACATTGTGCATCAAAAATTTTGCAATTAATGGTGCTACCCCTTTCCTAGCTTCTAACTGTATAGGATATTGTCTAACTCTTACCGGTTGGACACCTTCTTTCAATTCTACTATGACAGGTTTTGCTGCTTTCGCTAATCCCGGTACTTGTGTCTCCCATACCCATGGTACTACAGCGTTTTCTACCTCTATTGGTATTGTTGTATTAGCTATTTCTTTTACTATAAATATTCTAGCTATTTCTTCCTCAGGTATCTGCAACTTAGCTTTTCCATTTTCAAATATTATTTTAGCATTAAATCTTGACAATAAATCTCGTCCTAACAAAGATGTAGGACAATCCGGTACATAGAGAAATTCATGATCTAATTCTTTACCCCTAAAATTTAGATGCAATGGCCGCAGAAAGGGCCGTTGCTCTGTTTTTCCTGTAGCTCCTACCACAGTTATCATCGTATCTCCTATCTTTCCTAAACAAGTATTTAAAACAGAATAAGTTGCCCCAGTATCTACCAATAATTGTTTCTCTTCCCCATCAATTTCTGTTGTCACTTTTAATCCATCACTTAGTCAGCTACTATGTTGCCCCAAATGTCCTAACATCATTGTTTCTGCCATTGGTGTTCCTCCTACTGAAGTCTGCTGGGCCAAATTCATTTTCACTGGGCACTCATTTTTCCAATGTCCCTGTTGTCTGCAAAACGCACACTGATTTATCCCTAGCTGATTTTGAGGTATTCCCCGCATGCCTCCTACCCTGTATCCTCCTCGACCTCGTCCTCTACTTCTGCCTCTTATTCCTTGATTTACTCGTTGTAACATTGCTAATAATCCTGCCTGATTTCTCTTTGTGGTTTTTTTTTTTTTTTTTTTCCCCTATTATTGTACACTTTCCAGCTGATTGCTTCCAAATTACTAAATCTCCTGGGGAAAAAGGAACTTTCCCATATACTTTATCAGTCCCCGAAATTGCCTCTCGTAAAGGGGCTAATAATACTTTACTGTTTTGCTCTTGTTCCTTCCTCCCTTGTCTTGTTCTCTGTGCAATTGGGGTTCGTTGCGCTTGTCTTGGGCATGATGAATGCCCTGGCGAACCCTTCGGTGTTAACTTAATCTGGATCGCTCCAGTATTAATTGATTCTGACGGTTTTACCGCCTTAATACTATCAGTATCACTATCGTCCCCTGCATCTATATCGGACATCACAGGGGCCGTCGGTGATGCTAAAAGTGATACCTCCTCTGGCTCTCTTATTGAATTTTGTATTGCCAAACAAGTCATACGCTTCTTATTACCTACACATCCTCCACGTTTTGTTTTATCTTTTTTTCGGGATGTACCAACAACATTCCACATTCTCTCTGCATATCTGGATGATTACGTATATCATAAAATAGATCAACATATGGTACTTCATCCCATTTTTCAAGTTCTTAACAATATCTCATTAATGGACCTATAACACCCGGATCTAAACTTCCGTGTTCAGGCCACCGGGGTCCATCATACTCATATTGTGGCCACCAATTCGTACAATAATCTATAAATCGACTTTTACTCATACTCTGAAAATATCCCGCACTTTTCCAATGCTTTAATAAACATCCTAACGGAGAATTATCCGGTATTACCATGGTCTTACACACTCACTCCACACACACACACACACTAAATCTACGGGGTAGAAAACGGAAAGATAGCCTCTGATGGGAAACAAAAGACCAAACCAAACTCACGAGACAGCCACGTATGTCCGTGAGTGCTGGACCTGCGGGGCTTTCGCTCCGTCTGACGGCCAGCGCCTAGGCTTCCACAGACCAGACCTCGAGCTCGTTAGCCCAACCTTGCGTGAATCGCCGTCACGTCTTATTAGGCAGGCACCCGACCAAATATTACAATAAAGCACCTTCGGGCTTACCACTTTGGGACGTCAGCAGCAGCGCAGAGCGGGCGCAGCCGATGGCTCCCCGAGAATTCCTCGGTGCCGGCACGGAGCAAAATCGGAAAGCGAACCGTCAACACTACTCCCGAAGTCCCATCTGGGTCGCCAGAAAACTGTTGCCCGTAAAGAAACACATAACTACGAAAGCAGTTATATGCGGTGCTTTATTCGGGGCCCGGGGTCTCAGGGACTCATGTCCAAAGCTGAGAATCCCAAATCCCCGTTTAACTTGGTTAATATTTATAGTGTTCGGTTACGTAACATAATCAACAGAATTGCTAAGCTACATGATTGTTTCCCATTTATAGTTTCTTCAGTTACTGTTGCCAAGATTTGCTTATCATTTACCTAGTTCATCAGATTGTGCTGTACCCAGTTCATCAGATTGTACTGTACCCACTTCATCAGATTGTACTGTACCCAACACCTGCAATTATACCTTCATCTTGTCTACCAAGTATAACCTATTCTAATCAATATAATGTAACAATTCCCCCCTTTGAAAATACTTCAAGTCTTCCAGACTGCAAGGATTTTCATCATCGGTTCCGCAGATTTCCATATTCTTTGGACCGTCTCAAACTGGTGATTGTAGCTGCAATGAATTATTTCCAATGTCTTCATATCTCGGGGGAAGTTCATGATTCTTCCTGGTAACAGCTTTTAAAATTTTCCCCAAGTGTTGCCGTTCCTTATTAACAATATTTTGAATCAAACGCAACACTCCCATAATAGCTAACATAATAATTATAATTATTATACACCATTGAATTAAAGATGCTACCCAACCAGAGATGTTCAATCCAAATGACTTTGCTAAAGCAGCAACCCAATTATGGGTACTTTCTTCTCTTTCTTCCTCAGTTGCATGTTCAATTTGCGTTAGCTGAGACAAATCACGTTCTACCGCGGCTGTAACATTCGGAATATGTACACAACAATGATCAATCTTATCTCGTAAATAACCACATACTCCATGTTCTTTTAGCAACAGCATATCTAATGCCATTCTATTTTGCAGGGTCATTTTTGTGGTTGCCTGTAATTGTAAGTTTATTTCCTTAAATCCTTCTTTAGTCACTCTTGCTAGCCTTTCCGTTTGTCCTAACAACCGGTACAACATTTCTCTATTCCGATAAGCACTAATTGGAGCAAACAATGATTCTAAAGCCCAACCTAACTTCACACCGGATGATGGTTCTTGCCAATCATCATCATCCTTTATTTCTCTCTTCATTATCCATAAATTTTCTAATCTACCCTTAAATGGCGCTTTCTTCCAAATTGGGCAGAGAGTTGGTAACCCTAAAGTTATTTCAGTCACCAACCCATCCAAGGGGAGGTGAGTCGTCCATTGTCCATCACTTGTAACCCAAACTAAATTTCCTGTGCTCCTGATCGTAGTTCTACAATCTATTCCCACTCCGAATTGTATTACAGGTTCACTCATGGAGTATTTAATTCCTCTACAGGCACAACCTGTCCTTAATGCAAGGACCACAGGTGGAAAGGTAGCTTCACTTTCGGGGTGTCACAAGTGTATACTTTTGTACAGTTCTAGACTGGGTGTTTTTCAGCTAACTTTCTTTTGCATTGGATTTTCTTGTGTTTCCTGTTGTGGCGCCTGGATTATTTGTATTGGTTGCATTTCGTCTTTTTCCAAATCTTTTAACTCTCTCCTGGCTCTGTTTCTTTTCTGCATAGGTTCTGATTTTGCAGTAACCTCTAATGCCCTTTTTCCATAATCAAAACTCTCTTTAATCCAAACAATACAGGTGTAGTTTCCTACATCTGTCTTACTTACATTTCGCAATGATAAAATCATAGTACCCCTTCGTGTATCACTATCCCATCGGATTGTAAACCCAGTTGACAATTTGGACTCATTCTTCTGCCAATAGCAACTAATGTCTTGGATTGAACTTCTCATATCTCCAACAAAATCACAAGTCAAATTTACATCCATTCGTTCTTCTATATGTACAGTAGCATATGTATGTATTATTTGAGCGAAACCATTACTTAATCCTACCCAGCATAGTATTACCAAGATGTAAATCTCAGTTTTGTAGGAGTGATCATTTTTACCCCCCATTGTGATGGTACCTTCTTCACTCTGGTATAATGAATCCAATTATCAATTCCTGCTACTTTCACAGCGGTAAATGTTATCAATAGCACCAAATAAAGTCCATGCCACTGTTCCTTTAAAGGCTCCGTTTGCCAATTTCGAACATACGCTTGGTCTCCTGGTTGATTCTCCAACGGCAAAGGGCGATTCCAGATGATCGCGGCACGTAAGGCTGTGAGTAATCTGCTTAAAGAAATTATATAACTATAAACATCTTGATCTCCTTGGAGGTGTAAATCTGCACTTCCCATTCCCTTCGTTGGTGCAGTATATGGCTTACCGTACAGAATTTCATAGGGACTTACAGACAACCCTTCTCTAGGTTTTATACGAATTCTCAATAAAGCAAGGGGCAATGCCTGTGGCCATTGGATTTGAGCTTCCTGGCATATCTTTTTAATTTGTCCTTTTAATGTTTGATTCATCCTTTCTACCTTTCCACTAGATTGTGGCCTCCACGGTGTATGTAAATCCCAGCTAATTCCAAGCATTTCACTAATTTCCTGTACTATTTTAGCTATAAAGTGTGGGCCTCGATCTGAAGAAATTCCTAAAGGTACCCCAAATCTAGGTATGATCTCTTTTAACAAAGTTTTTACTACTTCTCTAGCTTGATTCGTTCTACAGGGAAATGCTTCTAGCCACCCTGAAAAGGTACATACGTATACCAATAAATACTGAAACCCTTTTGATTTAGGTAATTCTGCAAAATCCACTTGCCAATAGTCACCTGGTTCTATTCCCACTTTCAAAGTTCCCATTTGAATTTGTTTTCGTATTACCGGATTATTCTTTAAACATACTGGACACTTCGCATTCACCCCTTTTGCTATTGTTAACATTTGTGCAGATACAATGCTCCGCTTTAAAAACTGCACCAATGCTTCTGCTCCCCAATGGCATTTATTATGTTCAGTTTGTATTATTCGTTTCATAATTGTAGCAGGCACTACTACTTGTCCATTACCTGTTACATACCATCCATGTGAATTCTTCTGTGCCTTTACCAAATCGGCTAATTTTTCATCTTCTTGGGTATAAAAGGGATTTACAGAGAGATGAGCAGTAATCGGGCTTACCTTAGTAGGTATTAGAGCTAATTCAGTCCATACTTGCCGTGCAGCAATTTTGGCTGCCTGGTCTGCCTTCATGTTTCCTTGTGCCACATCGCTGCCATCCCTCTGATGTCCTCGACAATGCATTACAGCCACTTGCTGAGGTAGTACCACAGCCTCTAATAACTGTAAGATCTCGGTTCGATATTTAATAATACTACCTTGAGCCGTCAACAATCCTCTTTCCTTCCATAAAGCTCCATGTATATGTATTATTCCAAAAGCGTATTTAGAATCTGTCCAAATATTCACTCTCTTATCCGTACTCGGTATTAAAGCCCGAATTAGAGCGACCAGTTCTGCCTTTTGCGCTGACGTTCCTGGCATTAATGCCTTTGCTTCAATTACTTCAAGCTTAGTAACCACAGCATATCCAGAATATCGTGTTCCATTCTCAACAAAGCTGCTACCGTCTGTAAATAATGTCCAGTCAGGATTTACAAGGGGAATATCTTTCAGATCTACCCTACTGGCGTAAGTTTGTTCGATCACCTCAATACAATCATGTTCCAGCTCGCCTTCCTCTATTTTGCTACCTAAAAATTCAGCGGGATTCAAACATGTTGTTATCTTTAAAAATATACCATCCTGTTCTCTCAATATTGCCTGATATTTCAACATTCTACTGGATGACAACCAATGACCCCCCTTTTGTTCCAAAACTGCAATCACCATGTGGGGCACAAATACTTCCATTTTTGTTCCCAATGTCAATTTTCTAGCTTCTTGGACTAACGTTACAGTAGCAGCCACTGCTCGGAGGCAAGAAGGCCATCCGGCACTTACCATATCCAACTGCTTGGAAAAATAGCCCACCGGTCTCTTCCATGATCCAATTCGTTGAGTTAAAACTCCAAGCGCTAGTCGTTGCCGCTCATGTACAAAGAGTTGAAATGTTTTTGTCAAATCAGGCAATCCTAATGCTGGGGCTTCTTGCAGAGCCTGTTTTAAGTCTTGAAAAGCCCTTTTACACTCTAAACTCCAAACTAATTGTGGCTCTTTTAAAGCTGCATACAGTGGTTTGGCTAACAGTCCGTAATTCAAAATCCAGAGTCTGCACCACCCTGTCATTCCTAGAAAAGTTCGTAACTCGTGCAAATTTCTAGGTTCAGGGATGGCACAAATCGCTTGTATTCTATTCACCCCCAACCGTCTTTGTCCTTGGGAAATTTCACATCCCAGATATATCACTTTTTCCCGGGCAATTTGGGCTTTTTCCTTAGAAACTCGATAACCGCTCTGTCCCAGTAAATTTAATCACGCAACTGTAACAGTAATGCAGTTTTCATACCTTTCTGTCGCCACGAAAATGTCATCCACATATTGCAACAATAAGTATGCTTTTGATGGTAATTGAAAATATCCTTGCTCCTTCCAATCCTCCAGTTCTCGTGCCAGCTGATTCCCAAATATTGTAGGACTGTTTTTGAAGCCTTGTGGTAACCTGGTCCAGGTCAGCTGTCGTTTTCGTCCTGTATCCGGATTTTCCCATTCAAACGCAAATAATTTCCTACTTTGTAATGCCAATGGGATGCAGAAGAAAGCATCTTTTAAATCAATTACAGAAAAGTATCTAAATTGTTCTGCCACAGATGTTAACAATGTATAAGGATTTGCTACTACTGGATGTATATCTTTAACTATTTCGTTTACAGCTCTTAAATCTTGAACTAACCTATAATCTCCGTTAGGTTTTCTTATAGGAAATATCGGTGTATTATATTCAGATTCACATTCTTCTAACACATTGTGCATCAAAAATTTTGCAATTAATGGTGCTACCCCTTTCCTAGCTTCTAACTGTATAGGATATTGTCTAACTCTTACCGGTTGGACACCTTCTTTCAATTCTACTATGACAGGTTTTGCTGCTTTCGCTAATCCCGGTACTTGTGTCTCCCATACCCATGGTACTACAGCGTTTTCTACCTCTATTGGTATTGTTGTATTAGCTATTTCTTTTACTATAAATATTCTAGCTATTTCTTCCTCAGGTATCTGCAACTTAGCTTTTCCATTTTCAAATATTATTTTAGCATTAAATCTTGACAATAAATCTCGTCCTAACAAAGATGTAGGACAATCCGGTACATAGAGAAATTCATGATCTAATTCTTTACCCCTAAAATTTAGATGCAATGGCCGCAGAAAGGGCCGTTGCTCTGTTTTTCCTGTAGCTCCTACCACAGTTATCATCGTATCTCCTATCTTTCCTAAACAAGTATTTAAAACAGAATAAGTTGCCCCAGTATCTACCAATAATTGTTTCTCTTCCCCATCAATTTCTGTTGTCACTTTTAATCCATCACTTAGTCAGCTACTATGTTGCCCCAAATGTCCTAACATCATTGTTTCTGCCATTGGTGTTCCTCCTACTGAAGTCTGCTGGGCCAAATTCATTTTCACTGGGCACTCATTTTTCCAATGTCCCTGTTGTCTGCAAAACGCACACTGATTTATCCCTAGCTGATTTTGAGGTATTCCCCGCATGCCTCCTACCCTGTATCCTCCTCGACCTCGTCCTCTACTTCTGCCTCTTATTCCTTGATTTACTCGTTGTAACATTGCTAATAATCCTGCCTGATTTCTCTTTGTGGTTTTTTTTTTTTTTTTTTTTCCCTATTATTGTACACTTTCCAGCTGATTGCTTCCAAATTACTAAATCTCCTGGGGAAAAAGGAACTTTCCCATATACTTTATCAGTCCCCGAAATTGCCTCTCGTAAAGGGGCTAATAATACTTTACTGTTTTGCTCTTGTTCCTTCCTCCCTTGTCTTGTTCTCTGTGCAATTGGGGTTCGTTGCGCTTGTCTTGGGCATGATGAATGCCCTGGCGAACCCTTCGGTGTTAACTTAATCTGGATCGCTCCAGTATTAATTGATTCTGACGGTTTTACCGCCTTAATACTATCAGTATCACTATCGTCCCCTGCATCTATATCGGACATCACAGGGGCCGTCGGTGATGCTAAAAGTGATACCTCCTCTGGCTCTCTTATTGAATTTTGTATTGCCAAACAAGTCATACGCTTCTTATTACCTACACATCCTCCACGTTTTGTTTTATCTTTTTTTCGGGATGTACCAACAACATTCCACATTCTCTCTGCATATCTGGATGATTACGTATATCATAAAATAGATCAACATATGGTACTTCATCCCATTTTTCAAGTTCTTAACAATATCTCATTAATGGACCTATAACACCCGGATCTAAACTTCCGTGTTCAGGCCACCGGGGTCCATCATACTCATATTGTGGCCACCAATTCGTACAATAATCTATAAATCGACTTTTACTCATACTCTGAAAATATCCCGCACTTTTCCAATGCTTTAATAAACATCCTAACGGAGAATTATCCGGTATTACCATGGTCTTACACACTCACTCCACACACACACACACACACTAAATCTACGGGGTAGAAAACGGAAAGATAGCCTCTGATGGGAAACAAAAGACCAAACCAAACTCACGAGACAGCCACGTATGTCCGTGAGTGCTGGACCTGCGGGGCTTTCGCTCCGTCTGACGGCCAGCGCCTAGGCTTCCACAGACCAGACCTCGAGCTCGTTAGCCCAACCTTGCGTGAATCGCCGTCACGTCTTATTAGGCAGGCACCCGACCAAATATTACAATAAAGCACCTTCGGGCTTACCACTTTGGGACGTCAGCAGCAGCGCAGAGCGGGCGCAGCCGATGGCTCCCCGAGAATTCCTCGGTGCCGGCACGGAGCAAAATCGGAAAGCGAACCGTCAACACTACTCCCGAAGTCCCATCTGGGTCGCCAGAAAACTGTTGCCCGTAAAGAAACACATAACTACGAAAGCAGTTATATGCGGTGCTTTATTCGGGGCCCGGGGTCTCAGGGACTCATGTCCAAAGCTGAGAATCCCAAATCCCCGTTTAACTTGGTTAATATTTATAGTGTTCGGTTACGTAACATAATCAACAGAATTGCTAAGCTACATGATTGTTTCCCATTTATAGTTTCTTCAGTTACTGTTGCCAAGATTTGCTTATCATTTACCTAGTTCATCAGATTGTGCTGTACCCAGTTCATCAGATTGTACTGTACCCACTTCATCAGATTGTACTGTACCCAACACCTGCAATTATACCTTCATCTTGTCTACCAAGTATAACCTATTCTAATCAATATAATGTAACAATTCCCCCCTTTGAAAATACTTCAAGTCTTCCAGACTGCAAGGATTTTCATCATCGGTTCCGCAGATTTCCATATTCTTTGGACCGTCTCAAACTGGTGATTGTAGCTGCAATGAATTATTTCCAATGTCTTCATATCTCGGGGGAAGTTCATGATTCTTCCTGGTAACAGCTTTTAAAATTTTCCCCAAGTGTTGCCGTTCCTTATTAACAATATTTTGAATCAAACGCAACACTCCCATAATAGCTAACATAATAATTATAATTATTATACACCATTGAATTAAAGATGCTACCCAACCAGAGATGTTCAATCCAAATGACTTTGCTAAAGCAGCAACCCAATTATGGGTACTTTCTTCTCTTTCTTCCTCAGTTGCATGTTCAATTTGCGTTAGCTGAGACAAATCACGTTCTACCGCGGCTGTAACATTCGGAATATGTACACAACAATGATCAATCTTATCTCGTAAATAACCACATACTCCATGTTCTTTTAGCAACAGCATATCTAATGCCATTCTATTTTGCAGGGTCATTTTTGTGGTTGCCTGTAATTGTAAGTTTATTTCCTTAAATCCTTCTTTAGTCACTCTTGCTAGCCTTTCCGTTTGTCCTAACAACCGGTACAACATTTCTCTATTCCGATAAGCACTAATTGGAGCAAACAATGATTCTAAAGCCCAACCTAACTTCACACCGGATGATGGTTCTTGCCAATCATCATCATCCTTTATTTCTCTCTTCATTATCCATAAATTTTCTAATCTACCCTTAAATGGCGCTTTCTTCCAAATTGGGCAGAGAGTTGGTAACCCTAAAGTTATTTCAGTCACCAACCCATCCAAGGGGAGGTGAGTCGTCCATTGTCCATCACTTGTAACCCAAACTAAATTTCCTGTGCTCCTGATCGTAGTTCTACAATCTGTTCTCACTCCGAATTGTATTACAGGTTCACTCATGGAGTATTTAATTCCTCTACAGGCACAACCTGTCCTTAATGCAAGGACCACAGGTGGAAAGGTAACTTCACTTTCGGGGTGTCACAAGTGTATACTTTTGTACAGTTCTAGACTGGGTGTTTTTCAGCTAACTTTCTTTTGCATTAGATTTTCTTGTGTTTCCTGTTGTGGCGCCTGGATTATTTGTATTGGTTGCATTTCGTCTTTTTCCAAATCTTTTAACTCTCTCCTGGCTCTGTTTCTTTTCTGCATAGGTTCTGATTTTGCAGTAACCTCTAATGCCCTTTTTCCATAATCAAAACTCTCTTTAATCCAAACAATACAGGTGTAGTTTCCTACATCTGTCTTACTTACATTTCGCAATGATAAAATCATAGTACCCCTTCGTGTATCACTATCCCATCGGATTGTAAACCCAGCTGACAATTTGGACTCATTCTTCTGCCAATAGCAACTAATGTCTTGGATTGAACTTCTCATATCTCCAACAAAATCACAAGTCAAATTTACATCCATTCGTTCTTCTATATGTACAGTAGCATATGTATGTATTATTTGAGCGAAACCATTACTTAATCCTACCCAGCATAGTATTACCAAGATGTAAATCTCAGTTTTGTAGGAGTGATCATTTTTACCCCCCATTGTGATGGTACCTTCTTCACTCTGGTATAATGAATCCAATTATCAATTCCTGCTACTTTCACAGCGGTAAATGTTATCAATAGCACCAAATAAAGTCCATGCCACTGTTCCTTTAAAGGCTCCGTTTGCCAATTTCGAACATACGCTTGGTCTCCTGGTTGATTCTCCAACGGCAAAGGGCGATTCCAGATGATCGCGGCACGTAAGGCTGTGAGTAATCTGCTTAAAGAAATTATATAACTATAAACATCTTGATCTCCTTGGAGGTGTAAATCTGCACTTCCCATTCCCTTCGTTGGTGCAGTATATGGCTTACCGTACAGAATTTCATAGGGACTTACAGACAACCCTTCTCTAGGTTTTATACGAATTCTCAATAAAGCAAGGGGCAATGCCTGTGGCCATTGGATTTGAGCTTCCTGGCATATCTTTTTAATTTGTCCTTTTAATGTTTGATTCATCCTTTCTACCTTTCCACTAGATTGTGGCCTCCACGGTGTATGTAAATCCCAGCTAATTCCAAGCATTTCACTAATTTCCTGTACTATTTTAGCTATAAAGTGTGGGCCTCGATCTGAAGAAATTCCTAAAGGTACCCCAAATCTAGGTATGATCTCTTTTAACAAAGTTTTTACTACTTCTCTAGCTTGATTCGTTCTACAGGGAAATGCTTCTAGCCACCCTGAAAAGGTACATACGTATACCAATAAATACTGAAACCCTTTTGATTTAGGTAATTCTGCAAAATCCACTTGCCAATAGTCACCTGGTTCTATTCCCACTTTCAAAGTTCCCATTTGAATTTGTTTTCGTATTACCGGATTATTCTTTAAACATACTGGACACTTCGCATTCACCCCTTTTGCTATTGTTAACATTTGTGCAGATACAATGCTCCGCTTTAAAAACTGCACCAATGCTTCTGCTCCCCAATGGCATTTATTATGTTCAGTTTGTATTATTCGTTTCATAATTGTAGCAGGCACTACTACTTGTCCATTACCTGTTACATACCATCCATGTGAATTCTTCTGTGCCTTTACCAAATCGGCTAATTTTTCATCTTCTTGGGTATAAAAGGGATTTACAGAGAGATGAGCAGTAATCGGGCTTACCTTAGTAGGTATTAGAGCTAATTCAGTCCATACTTGCCGTGCAGCAATTTTGGCTGCCTGGTCTGCCTTCATGTTTCCTTGTGCCACATCGCTGCCATCCCTCTGATGTCCTCGACAATGCATTACAGCCACTTGCTGAGGTAGTACCACAGCCTCTAATAACTGTAAGATCTCGGTTCGATATTTAATAATACTACCTTGAGCCGTCAACAATCCTCTTTCCTTCCATAAAGCTCCATGTATATGTATTATTCCAAAAGCGTATTTAGAATCTGTCCAAATATTCACTCTCTTATCCGTACTCGGTATTAAAGCCCGAATTAGAGCGACCAGTTCTGCCTTTTGCGCTGACGTTCCTGGCATTAATGCCTTTGCTTCAATTACTTCAAGCTTAGTAACCACAGCATATCCAGAATATCGTGTTCCATTCTCAACAAAGCTGCTACCGTCTGTAAATAATGTCCAGTCAGGATTTACAAGGGGAATATCTTTCAGATCTACCCTACTGGCGTAAGTTTGTTCGATCACCTCAATACAATCATGTTCCAGCTCGCCTTCCTCTATTTTGCTACCTAAAAATTCAGCGGGATTCAAACATGTTGTTATCTTTAAAAATATATCATCCTGTTCTCTCAATATTGCCTGATATTTCAACATTCTACCGGATGACAACCAATGACCCCCCTTTTGTTCCAAAACTGCAATCACCATGTGGGGCACAAATACTTCCATTTTTGTTCCCAATGTCAATTTTCTAGCTTCTTGGACTAACGTTACAGTAGCAGCCACTGCTCGGAGGCAAGAAGGCCATCCGGCACTTACCATATCCAACTGCTTGGAAAAATAGCCCACCGGTCTCTTCCATGATCCAATTCGTTGAGTTAAAACTCCAAGCGCTAGTCGTTGCCGCTCATGTACAAAGAGTTGAAATGTTTTTGTCAAATCAGGCAATCCTAATGCTGGGGCTTCTTGCAGAGCCTGTTTTAAGTCTTGAAAAGCCCTTTTACACTCTAAACTCCAAACTAATTGTGGCTCTTTTAAAGCTGCATACAGTGGTTTGGCTAACAGTCCGTAATTCAAAATCCAGAGTCTGCACCACCCTGTCATTCCTAGAAAAGTTCGTAACTCGTGCAAATTTCTAGGTTCAGGGATGGCACAAATCGCTTGTATTCTATTCACCCCCAACCGTCTTTGTCCTTGGGAAATTTCACATCCCAGATATATCACTTTTTCCCGGGCAATTTGGGCTTTTTCCTTAGAAACTCGATAACCGCTCTGTCCCAGGAAATTTAATCACGCAACTGTAACAGTAATGCAGTTTTCATACCTTTCTGTCGCCACGAAAATGTCATCCACATATTGCAACAATAAGTATGCTTTTGATGGTAATTGAAAATATCCTTGCTCCTTCCAATCCTCCAGTTCTCGTGCCAGCTGATTCCCAAACATTGTAGGACTGTTTTTGAAGCCTTGTGGTAACCTGGTCCAGGTCAGCTGTCGTTTTCGTCCTGTATCCGGATTTTCCCATTCAAACGCAAATAATTTCCTACTTTGTAATGCCAATGGGATGCAGAAGAAAGCATCTTTTAAATCAATTACAGAAAAGTATCTAAATTGTTCTGCCACAGATGTTAACAATGTATAAGGATTTGCTACTACTGGATGTATATCTTTAACTATTTCGTTTACAGCTCTTAAATCTTGAACTAACCTATAATCTCCGTTAGGTTTTCTTATAGGAAATATCGGTGTATTATATTCAGATTCACATTCTTCTAACACATTGTGCATCAAAAATTTTGCAATTAATGGTGCTACCCCTTTCCTAGCTTCTAACTGTATAGGATATTGTCTAACTCTTACCGGTTGGACACCTTCTTTCAATTCTACTATGACAGGTTTTGCTGCTTTCGCTAATCCCGGTACTTGTGTCTCCCATACCCATGGTACTACAGCGTTTTCTACCTCTATTGGTATTGTTGTATTAGCTATTTCTTTTACTATAAATGTTCTAGCTATTTCTTCCTCAGGTATCTGCAACTTAGCTTTTCCATTTTCAAATATTATTTTAGCATTAAATCTTGACAATAAATCTCGTCCTAACAAAGATGTAGGACAATCCGGTACATAGAGAAATTCATGATCTAATTCTTTACCCCTAAAATTTAGATGCAATGGCCGCAGAAAGGGCCGTTGCTCTGTTTTTCCTGTAGCTCCTACCACAGTTATCATCGTATCTCCTATCTTTCCTAAACAAGTATTTAAAACAGAATAAGTTGCCCCAGTATCTACCAATAATTGTTTCTCTTCCCCATCAATTTCTGTTGTCACTTTTAATCCATCACTTAGTCAGCTACTATGTTGCCCCAAATGTCCTAACATCATTGTTTCTGCCATTGGTGTTCCTCCTACTGAAGTCTGCTGGGCCAAATTCATTTTCACTGGGCACTCATTTTTCCAATGTCCCTGTTGTCTGCAAAACGCACACTGATTTATCCCTAGCTGATTTTGAGGTATTCCCCGCATGCCTCCTACCCTGTATCCTCCTCGACCTCGTCCTCTACTTCTGCCTCTTATTCCTTGATTTACTCGTTGTAACATTGCTAATAATCCTGCCTGATTTCTCTTTGTGGTTTGTTTTTTTTTCCTATTATTGTACACTTTCCAGCTGATTGCTTCCAAATTACTAAATCTCCTGGGGAAAAAGGAACTTTCCCATATACTTTATCAGTCCCCGAAATTGCCTCTCGTAAAGGGGCTAATAATACTTTACTGTTTTGCTCTTGTTCCTTCCTCCCTTGTCTTGTTCTCTGTGCAATTGGGGTTCGTTGCGCTTGTCTTGGGCATGATGAATGCCCTGGCGAACCCTTCGGTGTTAACTTAATCTGGATCGCTCCAGTATTAATTGATTCTGACGGTTTTACCGCCTTAATACTATCAGTATCACTATCGTCCCCTGCATCTATATCGGACATCACAGGGGCCGTCGGTGATGCTAAAAGTGATACATCCTCTGGCTCTCTTATTGAATTTTGTATTGCCAAACAAGTCATACACTTCTTATTACCTACACATCCTCCACATTTTGTTTTATCTTTTTTTCGGGATGTACCAACAACATTCCACATTCTCTCTGCATATCTGGATGATTACGTATATCATAAAATAGATCAACATATGGTACTTCATCCCATTTTTCAAGTTCTTAACAATATCTCATTAATGGACCTATAACACCCGGATCTAAACTTCCGTGTTCAGGCCACCGGGGTCCATCATACTCATATTGTGGCCACCAATTCGTACAATAATCTATAAATCGACTTTTACTCATACTCTGAAAATATCCCGCACTTTTCCAATGCTTTAATAAACATCCTAACGGAGAATTATCCGGTATTACCATGGTCTTACACATTCACTCCACACACACACACACACTAAATCTACGGGGTAGAAAACGGAAAGATAGCCTCTGATGGGAAACAAAAGACCAAACCAAACTCACGAGACAGCCACGTATGTCCGTGAGTGCTGGACCTGCGGGGCTTTCGCTCCGTCTGACGGCCAGCGCCTAGGCTTCCACAGACCAGACCTCGAGCTCGTTAGCCCAACCTTGCGTGAATCGCCGTCACGTCTTATTAGGCAGGCACCCGACCAAATATTACAATAAAGCACCTTCGGGCTTACCACTTTGGGACGTCAGGAGCAGCGCAGAGCGGGCGCAGCCGATGGCTCCCCGAGAATTCCTCGGTGCCGGCACGGAACAAAATCGGAAAGCGAACCGTCAACACTACTCCCGAAGTCCCATCTGGGTCGCCAGAAAACTGTTGCCCGTAAAGAAACACATAACTACGAAAGCAGTTATATGCGGTGCTTTATTCAGGGCCCGGGGTCTCAGGGACTCATGTCCAAAGCTGAGAATCCCAAATCCCCGTTTAACTTGGTTAATATTTATAGTGTTCGGTTACATAACATAATCAACAGAATTGCTAAGCTACATGATTGTTTCCCATTTATAGTTTCTTCAGTTACTGTTGCCAAGATTTGCTTATCATTTACCTAGTTCATCAGATTGTGCTGTACCCACTTCATCAGATTGTACTGTACCCACTTCATCAGATTGTACTGTACCCAGTTCATCAGATTGTACTGTACCCAGTTCATCAGATTGTACTGTACCCAACACCTGCAATTATACCTTCATCTTGTCTACCAAGTATAACCTATTCTAATCAATATAATGTAACAATTCCCCCCTTTGAAAATACTTCAAGTCTTCCAGACTGCAAGGATTTTCATCATCAGTTCCGCAGATTTCCATATTCTTTGGACCGTCTCAAACTGGTGATTGTAGCTGCAATGAATTATTTCCAATGTCTTCATATCTCGGGGGAAGTTCATGATTCTTCCTGGTAACAGCTTTTAAAATTTTCCCCAAGTGTTGCCGTTCCTTATTAACAATATTTTGAATCAAACGCAACACTCCCATAATAGCTAACATAATAATTATAATTATTATACACCATTGAATTAAAGATGCTACCCAACCAGAGATGTTCAATCCAAATGACTTTGCTAAAGCAGCAACCCAATTATGGGTACTTTCTTCTCTTTCTTCCTCAGTTGCATGTTCAATTTGCGTTAGCTGAGACAAATCACGTTCTACCGCGGCTGTAACATTCGGAATATGTACACAACAATGATCAATCTTATCTCGTAAATAACCACATACTCCATGTTCTTTTAGCAACAGCATATCTAATGCCATTCTATTTTGCAGGGTCATTTTTGTGGTTGCCTGTAATTGTAAGTTTATTTCCTTAAATCCTTCTTTAGTCACTCTTGCTAGCCTTTCCGTTTGTCCTAACAACCGGTACAACATTTCTCTATTCCGATAAGCACTAATTGGAGCAAACAATGATTCTAAAGCCCAACCTAACTTCACACCGGATGATGGTTCTTGCCAATCATCATCATCCTTTATTTCTCTCTTCATTATCCATAAATTTTCTAATCTACCCTTAAATGGCGCTTTCTTCCAAATTGGGCAGAGAGTTGGTAACCCTAAAGTTATTTCAGTCACCAACCCATCCAAGGGGAGGTGAGTCGTCCATTGTCCATCACTTGTAACCCAAACTAAATTTCCTGTGCTCCTGATCGTAGTTCTACAATCTGTTCTCACTCCGAATTGTATTACAGGTTCACTCATTGAGTATTTAATTCCTCTACAGGCACAACCTGTCCTTAATGCAAGGACCACAGGTGGAAAGGTAACTTCACTTTCGGGGTGTCACAAGTGTATACTTTTGTACAGTTCTAGACTGGGTGTTTTTCAGCTAACTTTCTTTTGCATTAGATTTTCTTGTGTTTCCTGTTGTGGCGCCTGGATTATTTGTATTGGTTGCATTTCGTCTTTTTCCAAATCTTTTAACTCTCTCCTGGCTCTGTTTCTTTTCTGCATAGGTTCTGATTTTGCAGTAACCTCTAATGCCCTTTTTCCATAATCAAAACTCTCTTTAATCCAAACAATACAGGTGTAGTTTCCTACATCTGTCTTACTTACATTTCGCAATGATAAAATCATAGTACCCCTTCGTGTATCACTATCCCATCGGATTGTAAACCCAGCTGACAATTTGGACTCATTCTTCTGCCAATAGCAACTAATGTCTTGGATTGAACTTCTCATATCTCCAACAAAATCACAAGTCAAATTTACATCCATTCGTTCTTCTATATGTACAGTAGCATATGTATGTATTATTTGAGCGAAACCATTACTTAATCCTACCCAGCATAGTATTACCAAGATGTAAATCTCAGTTTTGTAGGAGTGATCATTTTTACCCCCCATTGTGATGGTACCTTCTTCACTCTGGTATAACGAATCCAATTATCAATTCCTGCTACTTTCACAGCGGTAAATGTTATCAATAGTACCAAATAAAGTCCATGCCACTGTTCCTTTAAAGGCTCCGTTTGCCAATTTCGAACATACGCTTGGTCTCCTGGTTGATTCTCCAACGGCAAAGGGCGATTCCAGATGATCGCGGCACGTAAGGCTGTGAGTAATCTGCTTAAAGAAATTATATAACTATAAACATCTTGATCTCCTTGGAGGTGTAAATCTGCACTTCCCATTCCCTTCGTTGGTGCAGTATATGGCTTACCGTACAGAATTTCATAGGGACTTACAGACAACCCTTCTCTAGGTTTTATACGAATTCTCAATAAAGCAAGGGGCAATGCCTGTGGCCATTGGATTTGAGCTTCCTGGCATATCTTTTTAATTTGTCCTTTTAATGTTTGATTCATCCTTTCTACCTTTCCACTAGATTGTGGCCTCCATGGTGTATGTAAATCCCAGCTAATTCCAAGCATTTCACTAATTTCCTGTACTATTTTAGCTATAAAGTGTGGGCCTCGATCTGAAGAAATTCCTAAAGGTACCCCAAATCTAGGTATGATCTCTTTTAACAAAGTTTTTACTACTTCTCTAGCTTGATTCGTTCTACAGGGAAATGCTTCTAGCCACCCTGAAAAGGTACATACGTATACCAATAAATACTTAAACCCTTTTGATTTAGGTAATTCTGCAAAATCCACTTGCCAATAGTCACCTGGTTCTATTCCCACTTTCAAAGTTCCCATTGGAATTTGTTTTCGTATTACCGGATTATTCTTTAAACATACTGGACACTTCGCATTCACCCCTTTTGCTATTGTTAACATTTGTGCAGATATAATGCTCCGCTTTAAAAACTGCACCAATGCTTCTGCTCCCCAATGGCATTTATTATGTTCAGTTTGTATTATTCGTTTCATAATTGTAGCAGGCACTACTACTTGTCCATTACCTGTTACATACCATCCATGTGAATTCTTCTGTGCCTTTACCAAATCGGCTAATTTTTCATCTTCTTGGGTATAAAAGGGATTTACAGAGAGATGAGCAGTAATCGGGCTTACCTTAGTAGGTATTAGAGCTAATTCAGTCCATACTTGCCGTGCAGCAATTTTGGCTGCCTGGTCTGCCTTCATGTTTCCTTGTGCCACATCGCTGCCATCCCTCTGATGTCCTCGACAATGCATTACAGCCACTTGCTGAGGTAGTACCACAGCCTCTAATAACTGTAAGATCTCGGTTCGATATTTAATAATACTACCTTGAGCCGTCAACAATCCTCTTTCCTTCCATAAAGCTCCATGTATATGTATTATTCCAAAAGCGTATTTAGAATCTGTCCAAATATTCACTCTCTTATCCGTACTCGGTATTAAAGCCCGAATTAGAGCGACCAGTTCTGCCTTTTGCGCTGATGTTCCTGGCATTAATGCCTTTGCTTCAATTACTTCAAGCTTAGTAACCACAGCATATCCAGAATATCGTGTTCCATTCTCAACAAAGCTGCTACCGTCTGTAAATAATGTCCAGTCAGGATTTACAAGGGGAATATCTTTCAGATCTACCCTACTGGCGTAAGTTTGTTCGATCACCTCAATACAATCATGTTCCAGCTCGCCTTCCTCTATTTTGCTACCTAAAAATTCAGCGGGATTCAAACATGTTGTTATCTTTAAAAATATATCATCCTGTTCTCTCAATATTGCTTGATATTTCAACATTCTACCGGATGACAACCAATGACCCCCCTTTTGTTCCAAAACTGCAATCACCATGTGGGGCACAAATACTTCCATTTTTGTTCCCAATGTCAATTTTCTAGCTTCTTGGACTAACATTACAGTAGCAGCCACTGCTCGGAGGCAAGAAGGCCATCCGGCACTTACCGTATCCAACTGCTTGGAAAAATAGCCCACCGGTCTCTTCCATGATCCAATTCGTTGAGTTAAAACTCCAAGCGCTAGTCGTTGCCGCTCATGTACAAAGAGTTGAAATGTTTTTGTCAAATCAGGCAATCCTAATGCTGGGGCTTCTTGCAGAGCCTGTTTTAAGTCTTGAAAAGCCCTTTTACACTCTAAACTCCAAACTAATTGTGGCTCTTTTAAAGCTGCATACAGTGGTTTGGCTAACAGTCCATAATTCAAAATCCAGAGTCTGCACCACCCTGTCATTCCTAGAAAAGTTCGTAACTCGTGCAAATTTCTAGGTTCAGGGATGGCACAAATCGCTTGTATTCTATTCACCCCCAACCGTCTTTGTCCTTGGGAAATTTCACATCCCAGATATATCACTTTTTCCCGGGCAATTTGGGCTTTTTCCTTAGAAACTCGATAACCGCTCTGTCCCAGTAAATTTAATAACGCAACTGTAACAGTAATGCAGTTTTCATACCTTTCTGTCGCCACGAAAATGTCATCCACATATTGCAACAATAAGTATGCTTTTGATGGTAATTGAAAATATCCTTGCTCCTTCCAATCCTCCAGTTCTCGTGCCAGCTGATTCCCAAACATTGTAGGACTGTTTTTGAAGCCTTGTGGTAACCTGGTCCAGGTCAGCTGTCGTTTTCGTCCTGTATCCGGATTTTCCCATTCAAACGCAAATAATTTCCTACTTTGTAATGCCAATGGGATGCAGAAGAAAGCATCTTTTAAATCAATTACAGAAAAGTATCTAAATTGTTCTGCCACAGATGTTAACAATGTATAAGGATTTGCTACTACTGGATGTATATCTTTAACTATTTCGTTTACAGCTCTTAAATCTTGAACTAACCTATAATCTCCGTTAGGTTTTCTTATAGGAAATATTGGTGTATTATATTCAGATTCACATTCTTCTAACACATTGTGCATCAAAAATTTTGCAATTAATGGTGCTACCCCTTTCCTAGCTTCTAACTGTATAGGATATTGTCTAACTCTTACCGGTTGGACACCTTCTTTCAATTCTACTATGACAGGTTTTGCTGCTTTCGCTAATCCCGGTACTTGTGTCTCCCATACCCATGGTACTACAGCGTTTTCTACCTCTATTGGTATTGTTGTATTAGCTATTTCTTTTACTATAAATATTCTAGCTATTTCTTCCTCAGGTATCTGCAACTTAGCTTTTCCATTTTCAAATATTATTTTAGCATTAAATCTTGACAATAAATCTCGTCCTAACAAAGATGTAGGACAATCCGGTACATAGAGAAATTCATGATCTAATTCTTTACCCCTAAAATTTAGATGCAATGGCCGCAGAAAGGGCCGTTGCTCTGTTTTTCCTGTAGCTCCTACCACAGTTATCATCGTATCTCCTATCTTTCCTAAACAAGTATTTAAAACAGAATAAGTTGCCCCAGTATCTACCAATAATTGTTTCTCTTCCCCATCAATTTCTGTTGTCACTTTTAATCCATCACTTAGTCAGCTACTATGTTGCCCCAAATGTCCTAACATCATTGTTTCTGCCATTGGTGTTCCTCCTACTGAAGTCTGCTGGGCCAAATTCATTTTCACTGGGCACTCATTTTTCCAATGTCCCTGTTGTCTGCAAAACGCACACTGATTTATCCCTAGCTGATTTTGAGGTATTCCCCGCATGCCTCCTACCCTGTATCCTCCTCGACCTCGTCCTCTACTTCTGCCTCTTATTCCTTGATTTACTCGTTGTAACATTGCTAATAATCCTGCCTGATTTCTCTTTGTGGTTTGTTTTTTTTTCCTATTATTGTACACTTTCCAGCTGATTGCTTCCAAATTACTAAATCTCCTGGGGAAAAAGGAACTTTCCCATATACTTTATCAGTCCCCGAAATTGCCTCTCGTAAAGGGGCTAATAATACTTTACTGTTTTGCTCTTGTTCCTTCCTCCCTTGTCTTGTTCTCTGTGCAATTGGGGTTCGTTGCGCTTGTCTTGGGCATGATGAATGCCCTGGCGAACCCTTCGGTGTTAACTTAATCTGGATCGCTCCAGTATTAATTGATTCTGACGGTTTTACCGCCTTAATACTATCAGTATCACTATCGTCCCCTGCATCTATATCGGACATCACAGGGGCCGTCGGTGATGCTAAAAGTGATACCTCCTCTGGCTCTCTTATTGAATTTTGTATTGCCAAACAAGTCATACACTTCTTATTACCTACACATCCTTCACATTTTGTTTTATCTTTTTTTCGGGATGTACCAACAACATTCCACATTCTCTCTGCATATCTGGATGATTACGTATATCATAAAATAGATCAACATATGGTACTTCATCCCATTTTTCAAGTTCTTAACAATATCTCATTAATGGACCTATAACACCCGGATCTAAACTTCCGTGTTCAGGCCACCGGGGTCCATCATACTCATATTGTGGCCACCAATTCGTACAATAATCTATAAATCGACTTTTACTCATACTCTGAAAATATCCCGCACTTTTCCAATGCTTTAATAAACATCCTAACGGAGAATTATCCGGTATTACCATGGTCTTACACACTCACTCCACACACACACACACTAAATCTACGGGGTAGAAAACGGAAAGATAGCCTCTGATGGGAAACAAAAGACCAAACCAAACTCACGAGACAGCCACGTATGTCCGTGAGTGCTGGACCTGCGGGGCTTTCGCTCCGTCTGACGGCCAGCGCCTAGGCTTCCACAGACCAGACCTCGAGCTCGTTAGCCCAACCTTGCGTGAATCGCCGTCACGTCTTATTAGGCAGGCACCCGACCAAATATTACAATAAAGCACCTTCGGGCTTACCACTTTGGGACGTCAGGAGCAGCGCAGAGCGGGCGCAGCCGATGGCTCCCCGAGAATTCCTCGGTGCCGGCACGGAGCAAAATCGGAAAGCGAACCGTCAACACTACTCCCGAAGTCCCATCTGGGTCGCCAGAAAACTGTTGCCCGTAAAGAAACACATAACTACGAAAGCAGTTATATGCGGTGCTTTATTCGGGGCCCGGGGTCTCAGGGACTCATGTCCAAAGCTGAGAATCCCAAATCCCCGTTTAACTTGGTTAATATTTATAGTGTTCGGTTACGTAACATAATCAACAGAATTGCTAAGCTACATGATTGTTTCCCATTTATAGTTTCTTCAGTTACTGTTGCCAAGATTTGCTTATCATTTACCTAGTTCATCAGATTGTGCTGTACCCAGTTCATCAGATTGTACTGTACCCACTTCATCAGATTGTACTGTACCCAACACCTGCAATTATACCTTCATCTTGTCTACCAAGTATAACCTATTCTAATCAATATAATGTAACAATTCCCCCCTTTGAAAATACTTCAAGTCTTCCAGACTGCAAGGATTTTCATCATCAGTTCCGCAGATTTCCATATTCTTTGGACCGTCTCAAACTGGTGATTGTAGCTGCAATGAATTATTTCCAATGTCTTCATATCTCGGGGGAAGTTCATGATTCTTCCTGGTAACAGCTTTTAAAATTTTCCCCAAGTGTTGCCGTTCCTTATTAACAATATTTTGAATCAAACGCAACACTCCCATAATAGCTAACATAATAATTATAATTATTATACACCATTGAATTAAAGATGCTACCCAACCAGAGATGTTCAATCCAAATGACTTTGCTAAAGCAGCAACCCAATTATGGGTACTTTCTTCTCTTTCTTCCTCAGTTGCATGTTCAATTTGCGTTAGCTGAGACAAATCACGTTCTACCGCGGCTGTAACATTCGGAATATGTACACAACAATGATCAATCTTATCTCGTAAATAACCACATACTCCATGTTCTTTTAGCAACAGCATATCTAATGCCATTCTATTTTGCAGGGTCATTTTTGTGGTTGCCTGTAATTGTAAGTTTATTTCCTTAAATCCTTCTTTAGTCACTCTTGCTAGCCTTTCCGTTTGTCCTAACAACCGGTACAACATTTCTCTATTCCGATAAGCACTAATTGGAGCAAACAATGATTCTAAAGCCCAACCTAACTTCACACCGGATGATGGTTCTTGCCAATCATCATCATCCTTTATTTCTCTCTTCATTATCCATAAATTTTCTAATCTACCCTTAAATGGCGCTTTCTTCCAAATTGGGCAGAGAGTTGGTAACCCTAAAGTTATTTCAGTCACCAACCCATCCAAGGGGAGGTGAGTCGTCCATTGTCCATCACTTGTAACCCAAACTAAATTTCCTGTGCTCCTGATCGTAGTTCTACAATCTGTTCTCACTCCGAATTGTATTACAGGTTCACTCATTGAGTATTTAATTCCTCTACAGGCACAACCTGTCCTTAATGCAAGGACCACAGGTGGAAAGGTAACTTCACTTTCGGGGTGTCACAAGTGTATACTTTTGTACAGTTCTAGACTGGGTGTTTTTCAGCTAACTTTCTTTTGCATTAGATTTTCTTGTGTTTCCTGTTGTGGCGCCTGGATTATTTGTATTGGTTGCATTTCGTCTTTTTCCAAATCTTTTAACTCTCTCCTGGCTCTGTTTCTTTTCTGCATAGGTTCTGATTTTGCAGTAACCTCTAATGCCCTTTTTCCATAATCAAAACTCTCTTTAATCCAAACAATACAGGTGTAGTTTCCTACATCTGTCTTACTTACATTTCGCAATGATAAAATCATAGTACCCCTTCGTGTATCACTATCCCATCGGATTGTAAACCCAGTTGACAATTTGGACTCATTCTTCTGCCAATAGCAACTAATGTCTTGGATTGAACTTCTCATATCTCCAACAAAATCACAAGTCAAATTTACATCCATTCGTTCTTCTATATGTACAGTAGCATATGTATGTATTATTTGAGCGAAACCATTACTTAATCCTACCCAGCATAGTATTACCAAGATGTAAATCTCAGTTTTGTAGGAGTGATCATTTTTACCCCCCATTGTGATGGTACCTTCTTCACTCTGGTATAACGAATCCAATTATCAATTCCTGCTACTTTCACAGCGGTAAATGTTATCAATAGTACCAAATAAAGTCCATGCCACTGTTCCTTTAAAGGCTCCGTTTGCCAATTTCGAACATACGCTTGGTCTCCTGGTTGATTCTCCAACGGCAAAGGGCGATTCCAGATGATCGCGGCACGTAAGGCTGTGAGTAATCTGCTTAAAGAAATTATATAACTATAAACATCTTGATCTCCTTGGAGGTGTAAATCTGCACTTCCCATTCCCTTCGTTGGTGCAGTATATGGCTTACCGTACAGAATTTCATAGGGACTTACAGACAACCCTTCTCTAGGTTTTATACGAATTCTCAATAAAGCAAGGGGCAATGCCTGTGGCCATTGGATTTGAGCTTCCTGGCATATCTTTTTAATTTGTCCTTTTAATGTTTGATTCATCCTTTCTACCTTTCCACTAGATTGTGGCCTCCATGGTGTATGTAAATCCCAGCTAATTCCAAGCATTTCACTAATTTCCTGTACTATTTTAGCTATAAAGTGTGGGCCTCGATCTGAAGAAATTCCTAAAGGTACCCCAAATCTAGGTATGATCTCTTTTAACAAAGTTTTTACTACTTCTCTAGCTTGATTCGTTCTACAGGGAAATGCTTCTAGCCACCCTGAAAAGGTACATACGTATACCAATAAATACTTAAACCCTTTTGATTTAGGTAATTCTGCAAAATCCACTTGCCAATAGTCACCTGGTTCTATTCCCACTTTCAAAGTTCCCATTGGAATTTGTTTTCGTATTACCGGATTATTCTTTAAACATACTGGACACTTCGCATTCACCCCTTTTGCTATTGTTAACATTTGTGCAGACATAATGCTCCGCTTTAAAAACTGCACCAATGCTTCTGCTCCCCAATGGCATTTATTATGTTCAGTTTGTATTATTCGTTTCATAATTGTAGCAGGCACTACTACTTGTCCATTACCTGTTACATACCATCCATGTGAATTCTTCTGTGCCTTTACCAAATCGGCTAATTTTTCATCTTCTTGGGTATAAAAGGGATTTACAGAGAGATGAGCAGTAATCGGGCTTACCTTAGTAGGTATTAGAGCTAATTCAGTCCATACTTGCCGTGCAGCAATTTTGGCTGCCTGGTCTGCCTTCATGTTTCCTTGTGCCACATCGCTGCCATCCCTCTGATGTCCTCGACAATGCATTACAGCCACTTGCTGAGGTAGTACCACAGCCTCTAATAACTGTAAGATCTCGGTTCGATATTTAATAATACTACCTTGAGCCGTCAACAATCCTCTTTCCTTCCATAAAGCTCCATGTATATGTATTATTCCAAAAGCGTATTTAGAATCTGTCCAAATATTCACTCTCTTATCCGTACTCGGTATTAAAGCCCGAATTAGAGCGACCAGTTCTGCCTTTTGCGCTGACGTTCCTGGCATTAATGCCTTTGCTTCAATTACTTCAAGCTTAGTAACCACAGCATATCCAGAATATCGTGTTCCATTCTCAACAAAGCTGCTACCGTCTGTAAATAATGTCCAGTCAGGATTTACAAGGGGAATATCTTTCAGATCTACCCTACTGGCGTAAGTTTGTTCGATCACCTCAATACAATCATGTTCCAGCTCGCCTTCCTCTATTTTGCTACCTAAAAATTCAGCGGGATTCAAACATGTTGTTATCTTTAAAAATATATCATCCTGTTCTCTCAATATTGCTTGATATTTCAACATTCTACCGGATGACAACCAATGACCCCCCTTTTGTTCCAAAACTGCAATCACCATGTGGGGCACAAATACTTCCATTTTTGTTCCCAATGTCAATTTTCTAGCTTCTTGGACTAACATTACAGTAGCAGCCACTGCTCGGAGGCAAGAAGGCCATCCGGCACTTACCATATCCAACTGCTTGGAAAAATAGCCCACCGGTCTCTTCCATGATCCAATTCGTTGAGTTAAAACTCCAAGCGCTAGTCGTTGCCGCTCATGTACAAAGAGTTGAAATGTTTTTGTCAAATCAGGCAATCCTAATGCTGGGGCTTCTTGCAGAGCCTGTTTTAAGTCTTGAAAAGCCCTTTTACACTCTAAACTCCAAACTAATTGTGGCTCTTTTAAAGCTGCATACAGTGGTTTGGCTAACAGTCCATAATTCAAAATCCAGAGTCTGCACCACCCTGTCATTCCTAGAAAAGTTCGTAACTCGTGCAAATTTCTAGGTTCAGGGATGGCACAAATCGCTTGTATTCTATTCACCCCCAACCGTCTTTGTCCTTGGGAAATTTCACATCCCAGATATATCACTTTTTCCCGGGCAATTTGGGCTTTTTCCTTAGAAACTCGATAACCGCTCTGTCCCAGTAAATTTAATCACGCAACTGTAACAGTAATGCAGTTTTCATACCTTTCTGTCGCCACGAAAATGTCATCCACATATTGCAACAATAAGTATGCTTTTGATGGTAATTGAAAATATCCTTGCTCCTTCCAATCCTCCAGTTCTCGTGCCAGCTGATTCCCAAACATTGTAGGACTGTTTTTGAAGCCTTGTGGTAACCTGGTCCAGGTCAGCTGTCGTTTTCGTCCTGTATCCGGATTTTCCCATTCAAACGCAAATAATTTCCTACTTTGTAATGCCAATGGGATGCAGAAGAAAGCATCTTTTAAATCAATTACAGAAAAGTATCTAAATTGTTCTGCCACAGATGTTAACAATGTATAAGGATTTGCTACTACTGGATGTATATCTTTAACTATTTCGTTTACAGCTCTTAAATCTTGAACTAACCTATAATCTCCGTTAGGTTTTCTTATAGGAAATATTGGTGTATTATATTCAGATTCACATTCTTCTAACACATTGTGCATCAAAAATTTTGCAATTAATGGTGCTACCCCTTTCCTAGCTTCTAACTGTATAGGATATTGTCTAACTCTTACCGGTTGGACACCTTCTTTCAATTCTACTATGACAGGTTTTGCTGCTTTCGCTAATCCCGGTACTTGTGTCTCCCATACCCATGGTACTACAGCGTTTTCTACCTCTATTGGTATTGTTGTATTAGCTATTTCTTTTACTATAAATATTCTAGCTATTTCTTCCTCAGGTATCTGCAACTTAGCTTTTCCATTTTCAAATATTATTTTAGCATTAAATCTTGACAATAAATCTCGTCCTAACAAAGATGTAGGACAATCCGGTACATAGAGAAATTCATGATCTAATTCTTTACCCCTAAAATTTAGATGCAATGGCCGCAGAAAGGGCCGTTGCTCTGTTTTTCCTGTAGCTCCTACCACAGTTATCATCGTATCTCCTATCTTTCCTAAACAAGTATTTAAAACAGAATAAGTTGCCCCAGTATCTACCAATAATTGTTTCTCTTCCCCATCAATTTCTGTTGTCACTTTTAATCCATCACTTAGTCAGCTACTATGTTGCCCCAAATGTCCTAACATCATTGTTTCTGCCATTGCTGTTCCTCCTACTGAAGTCTGCTGGGCCAAATTCATTTTCACTGGGCACTCATTTTTCCAATGTCCCTGTTGTCTGCAAAACGCACACTGATTTATCCCTAGCTGATTTTGAGGTATTCCCCGCATGCCTCCTACCCTGTATCCTCCTCGACCTCGTCCTCTACTTCTGCCTCTTATTCCTTGATTTACTCGTTGTAACATTGCCAATAATCCTGCCTGATTTCTCTTTGTGGTTTTTTTTTTTTTTTTCTCCCTATTATTGTACACTTTCCAGCTGATTGCTTCCAAATTACTAAATCTCCTGGGGAAAAAGGAACTTTCCCATATACTTTATCAGTCCCCGAAATTGCCTCTCGTAAAGGGGCTAATAATACTTTACTGTTTTGCTCTTGTTCCTTCCTCCCTTGTCTTGTTCTCTGTGCAATTGGGGTTCGTTGCGCTTGTCTTGGGCATGATGAATGCCCTGGCGAACCCTTCGGTGTTAACTTAATCTGGATCGCTCCAGTATTAATTGATTCTGACGGTTTTACCGCCTTAATACTATCAGTATCACTATCGTCCCCTGCATCTATATCGGACATCACAGGGGCCGTCGGTGATGCTAAAAGTGATACATCCTCTGGCTCTCTTATTGAATTTTGTATTGCCAAACAAGTCATACACTTCTTATTACCTACACATCCTCCACATTTTGTTTTATCTTTTTTTCGGGATGTACCAACAACATTCCACATTCTCTCTGCATATCTGGATGATTACGTATATCATAAAATAGATCAACATATGGTACTTCATCCCATTTTTCAAGTTCTTAACAATATCTCATTAATGGACCTATAACACCCGGATCTAAACTTCCGTGTTCAGGCCACCGGGGTCCATCATACTCATATTGTGGCCACCAATTCGTACAATAATCTATAAATCGACTTTTACTCATACTCTGAAAATATCCCGCACTTTTCCAATGCTTTAATAAACATCCTAACGGAGAATTATCCGGTATTACCATGGTCTTACACATTCACTCCACACACACACACACACTAAATCTACGGGGTAGAAAACGGAAAGATAGCCTCTGATGGGAAACAAAAGACCAAACCAAACTCACGAGACAGCCACGTATGTCCGTGAGTGCTGGACCTGCGGGGCTTTCGCTCCGTCTGACGGCCAGCGCCTAGGCTTCCACAGACCAGACCTCGAGCTCGTTAGCCCAACCTTGCGTGAATCGCCGTCACGTCTTATTAGGCAGGCACCCGACCAAATATTACAATAAAGCACCTTCGGGCTTACCACTTTGGGACGTCAGGAGCAGCGCAGAGCGGGCGCAGCCGATGGCTCCCCGAGAATTCCTCGGTGCCGGCACGGAACAAAATCGGAAAGCGAACCGTCAACACTACTCCCGAAGTCCCATCTGGGTCGCCAGAAAACTGTTGCCCGTAAAGAAACACATAACTACGAAAGCAGTTATATGCGGTGCTTTATTCAGGGCCCGGGGTCTCAGGGACTCATGTCCAAAGCTGAGAATCCCAAATCCCCGTTTAACTTGGTTAATATTTATAGTGTTCGGTTACATAACATAATCAACAGAATTGCTAAGCTACATGATTGTTTCCCATTTATAGTTTCTTCAGTTACTGTTGCCAAGATTTGCTTATCATTTACCTAGTTCATCAGATTGTGCTGTACCCACTTCATCAGATTGTACTGTACCCACTTCATCAGATTGTACTGTACCCAACACCTGCAATTATACCTTCATCTTGTCTACCAAGTATAACCTATTCTAATCAATATAATGTAACAATTCCCCCCTTTGAAAATACTTCAAGTCTTCCAGACTGCAAGGATTTTCATCATCAGTTCCGCAGATTTCCATATTCTTTGGACCGTCTCAAACTGGTGATTGTAGCTGCAATGAATTATTTCCAATGTCTTCATATCTCGGGGGAAGTTCATGATTCTTCCTGGTAACAGCTTTTAAAATTTTCCCCAAGTGTTGCCGTTCCTTATTAACAATATTTTGAATCAAACGCAACACTCCCATAATAGCTAACATAATAATTATAATTATTATACACCATTGAATTAAAGATGCTACCCAACCAGAGATGTTCAATCCAAATGACTTTGCTAAAGCAGCAACCCAATTATGGGTACTTTCTTCTCTTTCTTCCTCAGTTGCATGTTCAATTTGCGTTAGCTGAGACAAATCACGTTCTACCGCGGCTGTAACATTCGGAATATGTACACAACAATGATCAATCTTATCTCGTAAATAACCACATACTCCATGTTCTTTTAGCAACAGCATATCTAATGCCATTCTATTTTGCAGGGTCATTTTTGTGGTTGCCTGTAATTGTAAGTTTATTTCCTTAAATCCTTCTTTAGTCACTCTTGCTAGCCTTTCCGTTTGTCCTAACAACCGGTACAACATTTCTCTATTCCGATAAGCACTAATTGGAGCAAACAATGATTCTAAAGCCCAACCTAACTTCACACCGGATGATGGTTCTTGCCAATCATCATCATCCTTTATTTCTCTCTTCATTATCCATAAATTTTCTAATCTACCCTTAAATGGCGCTTTCTTCCAAATTGGGCAGAGAGTTGGTAACCCTAAAGTTATTTCAGTCACCAACCCATCCAAGGGGAGGTGAGTCGTCCATTGTCCATCACTTGTAACCCAAACTAAATTTCCTGTGCTCCTGATCGTAGTTCTACAATCTGTTCTCACTCCGAATTGTATTACAGGTTCACTCATTGAGTATTTAATTCCTCTACAGGCACAACCTGTCCTTAATGCAAGGACCACAGGTGGAAAGGTAACTTCACTTTCGGGGTGTCACAAGTGTATACTTTTGTACAGTTCTAGACTGGGTGTTTTTCAGCTAACTTTCTTTTGCATTAGATTTTCTTGTGTTTCCTGTTGTGGCGCCTGGATTATTTGTATTGGTTGCATTTCGTCTTTTTCCAAATCTTTTAACTCTCTCCTGGCTCTGTTTCTTTTCTGCATAGGTTCTGATTTTGCAGTAACCTCTAATGCCCTTTTTCCATAATCAAAACTCTCTTTAATCCAAACAATACAGGTGTAGTTTCCTACATCTGTCTTACTTACATTTCGCAATGATAAAATCATAGTACCCCTTCGTGTATCACTATCCCATCGGATTGTAAACCCAGTTGACAATTTGGACTCATTCTTCTGCCAATAGCAACTAATGTCTTGGATTGAACTTCTCATATCTCCAACAAAATCACAAGTCAAATTTACATCCATTCGTTCTTCTATATGTACAGTAGCATATGTATGTATTATTTGAGCGAAACCATTACTTAATCCTACCCAGCATAGTATTACCAAGATGTAAATCTCAGTTTTGTAGGAGTGATCAT
Source organism: Apteryx mantelli (assembly GCF_036417845.1). Taxonomy (NCBI): domain Eukaryota; kingdom Metazoa; phylum Chordata; class Aves; order Apterygiformes; family Apterygidae; genus Apteryx; species Apteryx mantelli. The sequence continues at coordinate 2,506 of NW_027118503.1, read as the reverse complement.
TTTTACCCCCCATTGTGATGGTACCTTCTTCACTCTGGTATAACGAATCCAATTATCAATTCCTGCTACTTTCACAGCGGTAAATGTTATCAATAGTACCAAATAAAGTCCATGCCACTGTTCCTTTAAAGGCTCCGTTTGCCAATTTCGAACATACGCTTGGTCTCCTGGTTGATTCTCCAACGGCAAAGGGCGATTCCAGATGATCGCGGCACGTAAGGCTGTGAGTAATCTGCTTAAAGAAATTATATAACTATAAACATCTTGATCTCCTTGGAGGTGTAAATCTGCACTTCCCATTCCCTTCGTTGGTGCAGTATATGGCTTACCGTACAGAATTTCATAGGGACTTACAGACAACCCTTCTCTAGGTTTTATACGAATTCTCAATAAAGCAAGGGGCAATGCCTGTGGCCATTGGATTTGAGCTTCCTGGCATATCTTTTTAATTTGTCCTTTTAATGTTTGATTCATCCTTTCTACCTTTCCACTAGATTGTGGCCTCCATGGTGTATGTAAATCCCAGCTAATTCCAAGCATTTCACTAATTTCCTGTACTATTTTAGCTATAAAGTGTGGGCCTCGATCTGAAGAAATTCCTAAAGGTACCCCAAATCTAGGTATGATCTCTTTTAACAAAGTTTTTACTACTTCTCTAGCTTGATTCGTTCTACAGGGAAATGCTTCTAGCCACCCTGAAAAGGTACATACGTATACCAATAAATACTTAAACCCTTTTGATTTAGGTAATTCTGCAAAATCCACTTGCCAATAGTCACCTGGTTCTATTCCCACTTTCAAAGTTCCCATTGGAATTTGTTTTCGTATTACCGGATTATTCTTTAAACATACTGGACACTTCGCATTCACCCCTTTTGCTATTGTTAACATTTGTGCAGATATAATGCTCCGCTTTAAAAACTGCACCAATGCTTCTGCTCCCCAATGGCATTTATTATGTTCAGTTTGTATTATTCGTTTCATAATTGTAGCAGGCACTACTACTTGTCCATTACCTGTTACATACCATCCATGTGAATTCTTCTGTGCCTTTACCAAATCGGCTAATTTTTCATCTTCTTGGGTATAAAAGGGATTTACAGAGAGATGAGCAGTAATCGGGCTTACCTTAGTAGGTATTAGAGCTAATTCAGTCCATACTTGCCGTGCAGCAATTTTGGCTGCCTGGTCTGCCTTCATGTTTCCTTGTGCCACATCGCTGCCATCCCTCTGATGTCCTCGACAATGCATTACAGCCACTTGCTGAGGTAGTACCACAGCCTCTAATAACTGTAAGATCTCGGTTCGATATTTAATAATACTACCTTGAGCCGTCAACAATCCTCTTTCCTTCCATAAAGCTCCATGTATATGTATTATTCCAAAAGCGTATTTAGAATCTGTCCAAATATTCACTCTCTTATCCGTACTCGGTATTAAAGCCCGAATTAGAGCGACCAGTTCTGCCTTTTGCGCTGACGTTCCTGGCATTAATGCCTTTGCTTCAATTACTTCAAGCTTAGTAACCACAGCATATCCAGAATATCGTGTTCCATTCTCAACAAAGCTGCTACCGTCTGTAAATAATGTCCAGTCAGGATTTACAAGGGGAATATCTTTCAGATCTACCCTACTGGCGTAAGTTTGTTCGATCACCTCAATACAATCATGTTCCAGCTCGCCTTCCTCTATTTTGCTACCTAAAAATTCAGCGGGATTCAAACATGTTGTTATCTTTAAAAATATATCATCCTGTTCTCTCAATATTGCTTGATATTTCAACATTCTACCGGATGACAACCAATGACCCCCCTTTTGTTCCAAAACTGCAATCACCATGTGGGGCACAAATACTTCCATTTTTGTTCCCAATGTCAATTTTCTAGCTTCTTGGACTAACATTACAGTAGCAGCCACTGCTCGGAGGCAAGAAGGCCATCCGGCACTTACCATATCCAACTGCTTGGAAAAATAGCCCACCGGTCTCTTCCATGATCCAATTCGTTGAGTTAAAACTCCAAGCGCTAGTCGTTGCCGCTCATGTACAAAGAGTTGAAATGTTTTTGTCAAATCAGGCAATCCTAATGCTGGGGCTTCTTGCAGAGCCTGTTTTAAGTCTTGAAAAGCCCTTTTACACTCTAAACTCCAAACTAATTGTGGCTCTTTTAAAGCTGCATACAGTGGTTTGGCTAACAGTCCATAATTCAAAATCCAGAGTCTGCACCACCCTGTCATTCCTAGAAAAGTTCGTAACTCGTGCAAATTTCTAGGTTCAGGGATGGCACAAATCGCTTGTATTCTATTCACCCCCAACCGTCTTTGTCCTTGGGAAATTTCACATCCCAGATATATCACTTTTTCCCGGGCAATTTGGGCTTTTTCCTTAGAAACTCGATAACCGCTCTGTCCCAGTAAATTTAATCACGCAACTGTAACAGTAATGCAGTTTTCATACCTTTCTGTCGCCACGAAAATGTCATCCACATATTGCAACAATAAGTATGCT